>NC_059140.1:10302896-10484788 GCF_020740605.2 Lemur catta
GGAGGCTAGTGCAGATTGAAGCCAACACTCCTTTTGGAATCTTTAAGTATAGAGGGAAGTAAGTTGCAAGGGGGAGGTTTGTTTTTGGTGTCAAGATTAGTTTGCTCCAGGGTAAAGTAGAAGCTGTGACATCTGAAAGTGGGTGGGAAAAACTGACATGTGAAAAAGCACAGAGCCACTCTGTGATGGCAGCAGATGAAGGTCACATTTGCATGTGATTCAAAGCACCAAAGACAGAGCCACCCCAGGTAGCTGTCATGTAGCAAGATGTGTCCATGCACCAATGTCTCAGGGACTTCCCTCTGCCAAATCTACCCACTCTCCCATACCTGCTTTGATTGCTAGATCTGGGCTGTCACTGGGTTCCTTGTAACTTTCTCGGGCAGACACAGCAAACAGATTTAAGTGTGGTGGTGTCTGTCTGAATTGCTGCCAGCCAGTGCTGGGATTCCTAGCCAACACTTACTTGGCTTAAGTGGTTTTTGGTGTTGGTGTCACTTGCCATTTATTTGTAGAACTTTCTTAGGTGGAAGGGAAGAGGCCAGCCAGTAGAGAGTACATTCTTAGTAAATGTTCATAGAATTTGCTGGCCCTCCACTGACCAGTCTGATAAAGAGCTACTCTAAATCTTACTTTAGCAGGAAAAGAACTACAGGTGTTGTCAAGATCCAGCCATACTCAATGCCAAAAACACATTCATATCTTTCCATTAAGTTTCTCCTCCATACTGTACTGTGTCGATGTAATATTTACATTTTCACCTCCCTTGTCAGCCATGAAATCCTTTAGGCCAGGTATATTGCCTCATACATCTTCATAGTCCTGGCATGTGGTACAGTGCCTCCACAAGTAGGGTTTCAATAAAAGTGGGTTAAAAGGAAATCTTTAGCAACTATGATCCTATATTAAATCTTTTAATTGATAGGTATAGTAGATGAATGCAATATGTCAAATAGAAGGAAACCCATTCACCTTGTTAGGTCTGGTGCAGGGTAAAAAGGTGGCAAGAAGTGGCTGGGGGCAGAAAACAGGAACCAAATTGTAGCTAGAAACTCTTCACCCTATAGTCTTTAAGTAATAACTCCAGTTTCCCTCTCCTTTATCCCATGGCAACAACTAATATGCTTCCTGTCTCTATGGATTTGCCTATTCTGAATATTTCATAGAAAAGAAATCATACAATATGTGACTTTTTGTATTTGGCTTTTTACAGTTAGCATGTTTTGAATATTCATCCAAACTGTAGGATATATCAGTATTTTGTTTCTCTTTATGACTGTGTAACATTCTATTTATCACAATTTGTGTATCCATTCATGCTTTGATGACCACTGACTAATTTCCACATTTAAGCTACTAGGAATAATGCTGCTATAAGCATTTACGTACAGGTTTCCCTGTGGCCATATGTTTTCTTTTCTCTTAGACATAGGAGTGGAATTGCTGGGTCATAGAGTGATTCTATGTCTAACTTTTGGAGGAAATACCAAACTTTTTCTCAGCAGCCATATCATTTACACCTCTGCCATCAATGTATGAACATTCCTACTCCACAACCCCCCAAACATTTGTTATTTTCCATTTTTGGTTATAGCCATCCTAGTGAAGTGGTATCACATTGTGGTTTTGATTTGCATTTCCATAATGACCAATGAAGTTGGCATCTTTTCATATACTTGTTGGCCATTTATACATATTCTTTGCAGAAATGTCTGTTTAAGCCTATTGCTCATTTTTTAATTGAGTTCCCTGTATTTTGTTCTTGAGTTGTAAGAGTTGTTTTATATTCTTGATATTAAGCTCTTATTAAATATGATTTGCAAGTGTTTTCTTCCATTCTGTGGGTTGGCTTTTCACTTCTTGATAATGTCCTTTTCTTTCTTTTCTTTCTCTCTTTTCTTTTCTCTTCTTATTACTGTTCCTCTTCCCCCTCCTCTTCTTCTTCCTCCTCTTCCTCTTCTTCCCCCTCTTCTTCCTCCTCATCATCCTCTTCTTCCTCTTCTTTCTTCTTCCTTCCTTCCTCTTTCTGCCTCCTTCCTTCTCCCTGCTTCTTCCTTCTCCTCCCTCCTCCTCCTCCCTTTTTCCCCTTCTCCCTTCTTCACCTCCTTCGTTCTCCCTCCTCCTTCTCCCTCCTTCCTCCTCCTCCTCCTTCCTCCTCCTCCTTCTTCTCCTCCACCAGCAGGATCTCACTCTGCCATCCAGGCTGGAGTGCAGTGGTGTGATCACAGCTCACTGCAACCTTGAACTCCTGGGCTCAAGTGATCCTCCCATCTCAGCCTCCCAGGTACCTAGGACTACAAGTGCATGCCACCATGCCTGCTAAAGTTTTTCTTATTTTTCATTTAGAGAGATGGGAGCTTGCTGTGTTGCCCAGGCTGGGCTTGACCTCCTGGGCTCCAGTGATCCTCCTGCCTTAGCCTCCCTAAGTGCTGCGATTACAAACATGAGCCACTGTACCCAGACAATAACATCCTTTGATACACAAAAGCTTTTAATTTTTATGAAGTCGAGTTTATCTAGTTTGTATTTTCTGTTGCTGTTTGTGCTTTTGGTGTCAACCTAAGAATCCATTTCCAAATCTGAAGTCATGAAGACCTACCCCTATACTTTTATCTAATAGTTTTCTAGTTATAGCTCTTATATTCAGGTGGTTGATGAAGTTTGAGTTAGTTTTTGAATATGGAGTGAAGTAGTGATGCAAATTTATTCTTTTGCAAATGCTTATCTGGGTGTCCTAGCACCATTTGTTAAAGATGTTATTTTTTCCCAGTTGAATGGTCTTTGTACCCTTGTTGACAATCAATTGGCCATAGATATTTGGTTTTCTTTCTGGGCTCTCTATTCTATTCTATTGATTTATAAATCTGACCTTACAGCTGTACCACACTGTTTTGACTAATGTAGCTTTGTAATGAGTGAGTTTTGAAACCAGGAATGAGTCAGGAACTTTTCATTTTATTAATAACTTGAAAGACTGCCTTTAGCATTTCTCATAGGGCAGGTCTATAAGTGGCAGACTCCTTTAATTTTTATTTACCCAGGAATGTCTAAATTTATCCTTTATTTTTGAAGGATAGCTTTGCTGGATATAAAATTCTCCATTGACATTCCCCCCCCCCCCACCTTTAGCACTTTAACAATTATCAACCACTGCCTCTGGATTCCAGGATTTCTAATATGAAATCAATTGTTAATCTTATTGAGGATCCTTTGTGTGTGATGATTTGCTTCTTTCTTGCTGCTTTCAAGATTTTCTCTTTCTCGTTTGACAGTTTGATTATAATACATCTCATTGAATTTATCTCTGAATTTATCTTGCTTGGAGTTTGTCAAGTTTCCTGGATGTGTAGGTTTGTATTAGTTTTTTCAGCTTGCCATAACAGAATACCACCGACTGGGTGGCGTAACAACAGAAATGTGTTGTCTCACAGTTCTGGAGCTTAGAAGTTTAAGACAAAGGTGCCAGCAGGATTCGTTTCTAGTGAGGCCTCTCTTTCTGGCTTGCAGAAGGCAACCTTCTCACTGTGTCTTTACATAGCCTTTTCTCTGTGCATGCATGTAAAGAGAGAGTTCTCTAGTGCTTCTTCCTTTTCTTACAGGGACATCAGTACTATCAGATTAGGATCCCACCCTTACAACTTCGTTAACCTTAATAACAACTTCATTTAACCTTAATAACCTCCTTAAATGCCCCATCTCAAAATACAATTACATTGGGGTCAGGGTTTCAACATATGATTTTAGGGGGCTACAATTCAGTCAATAACAAAGTTCGTGCTTTTCATCAAATTTGGGCAGATTTTTGCCATTATATATTGAAATCTTCTTTCTGCCCCTATCTCTCTTCTCCCCTCATGCTTATGTTGATATGCTTGATAGTGTCCCATAGTCCCCTTAAACTCTACTCTGTTTATTTTTCTCCGTTCTTTTTTCTTTCTGCTCCTCAGACTGGGTCATTTCAATAGCCTATCCTCAGGCTCACTGATTCTTTCTTCTGCCTCATATCTGATGTTGAGTCCCTCTAGTGAGTTTTCCATTTCAGCTCCTGATATATTTCAGCTCCAAAATTTCTGTTGGATTTCTTTTATATTTTCTATGTCTTTGTTTATATTCCCTATTTGCTGATGCATCATTCTGCTGATAGTCTGTAGTGCTTTGTCCATGATTTCCTTCAGTTCTTTGGCATATTTAAGATAAAGTGACTGTCTAGTAAATCCTATTTCTAGACTACAGGGCTGGTTTTTGTCAATTTCTTTTTTTTCTGTGAATGGTCCATACCTTCCTATTTTTTTGTGTACTTTATAATTTTTTTGGTTGAAAATAGACATTTTGAATATGTCCAGTAACTCTGGAAATTAGATTCTCACCCCTCTCTGGTGATCGCTGTTGTTTCTTGTTGAGGGCTGTAGTGATCCATTTGTTTAATGACTTTTCTAAACTATTTTTGCAAAGACTATATCTCTTGTCATGTGTGGTTACTTAAGTCTCTGTTCCATTATCTCCATCAATAGCCAGTGACCTGACAGAGATTCACTTAAGGACTTGAATCCAATAAGAAAAGAAAAAAAAAAAAGAAAAAGAAAATAAACTGTTCTTTTCAAATTCCTTCAGCACATGCTGCCTGGGAAGCAGCTTCTACTCGATGGAGTTGAAACAATGGCCAGCATCTGTGCTGGTCCCTCAGTGGCACACCAGGCAGAGCAAAACAAACAACCCAAATTTTTGGAGGACAAGGTCCTTATTGTTCACTTTGTCACCAGTCATGTACACCAGGAATGTAGGCCACTGTCCCCAACATCTCTTGCCATGACATTGGGGCTATGGAGGAGTGTTGGTAGCTGCTATGCCAAGCACCAAAATTCACCAGCTGATTACATGCTCCCCTGGACACTGCAAGTGAGATACCAGACTCCATAGTTCCAAAATAGTTGATTCTAATAATTCTCAGCAGCTCAATAATTATTTCAGTGAAGGGAACAATTCCTGGAGCTTCGTGTTCCAACTTCATGCTGTCACTGAGACCCATAGGTTGTTTTTTGTTTTAAACTTTTTTACTGATTTGCCTGTCTTGCATATTCCAGTGCCAAGCACAATATTGGTGTTACTAAGTGACAACTACTCAATGACTATGTGGACATAGAGAAACTAGAAAATACTAACAAGAAAAACATTTCACTAGCCTAAGAGATCATTTTAATTTATTCACAAAGTAGGTCAAATGTGAGGCTAGAATGCAGGCCATAGTCAGATGGAAGCAGCTAATAAGCAGTTTAGACATCATCCCTAGGGGATGTAGTAGATGATAACTGTCAAAGGGTTTTAATCAGGATCAGATTTGTATACCAAACTTTATATTACATTAATAATATTTTCAACTTACTTAAAATATGAAAATGGTCATATTTCTAAGTATAGCATCAGTATAGACAAAATACAGAAGCAGCAAAGACTTTCAAATATACTCTTGATAGTAAGAAAGATTTTTAGAGGTTCTAGTTCTGGGTTTTAGTTCTGACTTTGCCATTACTAATCATTATTTAAAAAGTTAGGCTCCCAAGCCTTCATTTCTTCCTCTACATATACTTTTCCAGAACGTATCTTGCTTGACCACTGAGTAGCATTCTATAATTGACTACTCTGTCTTTGATCCAATATTCCCCATTTAAAACATTTTCTTCCTATGATTTTGGTCATTCCTCTTTCCCCTTTAAAGGCTCATCCTTCTCCATCTCACTCTTAAATGTTGAAGTTCTAGTCATATGCCCTCTTCCATTATTACTGTATAGACATTCCCTGGGTCATTCACTTTTATGGCTTTAATTATCTTACATATACTGATTCCTTCTGCATGCATTCTAGACCTCTCTACTGAACTCCATACCGTGCCTATGCCTATTTCATTTACTGTGTCTCAGTAGTAACTCCAATTGAATTTAGATGGGAATTTGTCTTCCAAGATTCTCTCTTTGCGTTTTTGGTTTTGTCTTTTGTCTTTTTTTTTTTTTTAGACAGGGGTCTCGCTCTGTTGCCAGGGCTGCAGTGTGGTGGTATCATTATAGCTCACTGCAACCTCAAACTCCTGGGCTTGAGCAATCCTCCTGCCTCAGCCTCCTGAGTAGCTGGGACCACAGGTGCGTACCACCATGCCCAGCTAATATTTTCTATTTTTTGTAGAGACAGGGTCTCGCTATGTTGCTCAGGCTTGTCTCCTACTCCTGGTCTCAACCAGTGCTCCTGCCTTGGCCTCCCAAAGTGCTGGGATTAAAGGCATGAGCCACTGCACCAAGCCAAGATTTTCTGTTTGAATCTCACATCCCTGTTTACCTTCCGTCATCACTCTCTTATATTCATCTTGCTCTATACATCTCCTAATCTGTCCCAAAGTCAGAATTATCTCCTCTCACCCGAATTCTTCTGCTAGTCCTCTGATAATTGTGGTTTACTATCAACAATCTCTTCTATATTTTCAACCTCTTCTCTGAATGTTCCCTTCCCTTTCTTGCCCTAATTAAAACACGTATCTCCCTCAAAGACTCTCATTTTTCCTACAACCCTCTCAAGTGAAGGCTTTGTCTCTCACATGATACAGTCCGTCTGGAGGTGGGGAAGGTGTCTTCTGATTCCCCACTGCCATTTCAAAACCATTTTTGCTTTTTTTTTTGTTTTTCAATAAATTTTTAACTTGAGAAAGTAAAATTGTATATATGATAAATGTATAAAATGTTGTTTTGAAATATGTATATACTGTGGAATCTGGAATGACTAAATCCAGGTAATTCACATATTCATTACCTCACGTATTTAACATTTTTTTGTGGTGAGTACACTTAAAATCTATTCTCTTAGCAATTTTTAAGAGAATATACATTGTTATTAACTACAGTCACCAGGTTGTACAATAGATCTTAAACTTATTCCTCCTAACTGAAATTTTGTGTGTTGTAACCAACATCTCCCCAACCCCTTCCCCCTAGTCTGCTTCTTCTACTTAGAAAACTCCTACCTCCTTTGAAGTTTGTGACTTCATATCATAACATCACTATTCTTCCTCATCGGTCTATTTGAAATTAATTCCATGTAGATGATCAATGTAGATGACCCGCCTAAAAGTCTGGTGTCAAGAACTGTGAAACGGGAAAGGTCTCCAAAAGGGGCGGACGCGGGAACCTGGATTTGAGAAGGGGGCAGTCGGGGGGAGATCCCACCAAAGCAGCAGATCCAGCTGTCCCGGGGAGGAAGAGGAGGAATCAGAGCCCGTCCCCCCGCCCCCCAACTCCGCACTGCTCACTCCCGCGCCATACGGCTGTCCCCGCTGCCGCTCTGTGGTCCACTCGGTCCCCGTGGCCCCACGCGCTCGCCCACTGCAGTGTCCTCCGCGCAGACATGGCCTGGAGCACCGCCACCGCGGCGGCGAAGGTGAGATGCGCCGTCGGATTCGGGGGTCCGCCCTGCCTGGTGCCCTTTCGCCCTCGCCCCAGGGGAGCGCGCCTCCGAGCCGTGCGCCCTGCCGGTGCGCCCCCGCCGACGCGGGGAGGGATTGGGGCGCGGCACTCGGGGCGCACTTGTCCCGCGGGGAGAGGATACGCTTACAGGCTAACCCCTCCACCTGTGGGCTCAGCTGCGTTCGCACTCCGCAGGGTCAGTGGGTGGGCCGGGGCTTCACCCATACCGCCACCACGCCTTAGCCACAGCACCACTCTTCTCCCTGGGACTGCGCCTGGTAGGAGCCAGCAGGTGTCCCAAGTGCCTGGCGCCTGCTGCTGCTGAGACCATCTCCTCCTGCCTTGAGGGACTCCAGCTTCCGCTCTCTGACTCCGCTCACTGCCCGCGGCCCACGTGGGACAGCTGCATACTTGCTCTTTCTGTGCTTCCTGCTTCCTCCAAACTTAGGCCTTCTCTTTGCTGAAGTTTTCCCCTGCAGCGCAACGCTATGGGGGATTCTAAGACTATTTTTTAAACACGGAAAAGGAGCACAGGCTTCCCTTCCTTAGGGCTGTTCCCTGTTTGGAGGTCTCTGGTTTAGAACTCTGCTTTATCTGTAACCTTGAAAGTTAGGCCTCAGTTTCCTTGTGCCATAGACCCTCAGAGGCCCGAGTACAAGGGATCATTGTGCGGTGGGAAGCTTTGTCCAGAGAGCAGGAGTTCTGAGAGTTGCAGCTAGCTACCCTGGGACTTTTAAACACCGCTTTCCTAGTGTCTTGAGAGAGTGCAGAATTACACTACATAGGGAAAAATTGGTGCTAGAACTTAAGACCTTTTCTAGGCTGTTTATTATTGGCTAAAAACGCAGTTAACTTTTTTGAGTTCTAGAAATTTTTGGCCAATGGGATAGGAAGGTCCGCGGTCTTCAAGCATGTCTTTTGATTACATACATTCGTCTGTAGTTCGCCCTGGAGAAAGCAAATCTCTACAGTCAGTGTATAATCAGCCAGGTTAGTATATTAGGCCCTTGCAGATATTAATGAGCCACGTATGATGGGGTGGGGGGATGTTGCAGTCAGACTTAGACATGAAACTTCTTTTGCCATTTTGAAAAGAATCTTGCATTTAGCAAATATTTATAGAGTGCTTCACGCATGCCAGTCGGTGGGAACAAGGCAGAGAGGGTTTTCATGAAACTCGTGTGCAAAGTATGTGACTTCCTTGAGGTACTTGTCCATAAAGTGGGGATTTTTACTGCAAAATTTGCTCAGAGGACTAGAATTATACCGTTTGTGTTGCACATGGCTGAAGCATATTAAGTGGTAATGCTTGTAAGGGGGTAACTGAGATTAATTTTGAATTCTCTTTTTTCCAACAATTTAAATTATTTGTAGGTATCATTAGGCCACAGCTTTTCACCTTTTTCTTATAGGAATATACTTAAAGTGCCATTAAAAATAAAGAGGTATGGTATTTACAACAGTCACACTTTAATCCGGTTAGCATTATCCCTGCCACAGTTTCCCCGTAAAATTAATGCGGTGCATTTAAGTGCAGAATGGGCAATGTGATTCTCAGAGGCCTGATGTAAATATTGAATAATGTGTATTTTTGGTCTTGGCAAGCTGCTGGATATAAAAGTAAGAGGCACATGTGGTGCTGGGACTGCCTGCTAATTTCTCTTTTAGGTTAGAACAGACGACAGCTTTGCTGTTAAGAATCCATGATGCCAGCACCATATGCCCCAGACTTTAAGGCAACATTCTATGTAGAAAACGTGACTTCCTGGTGTCCAGAGCAAAATGCATTAGGAATAACCATGTCCTCTTCCAAATTATAAAATGGTGGAATTGGAATGTTCTTTCAAGACCATATAGTTACACAAACCCCTACACATAAAGCGGAGACCCAGAAAGTTCAGCTAATATGTCCAGAATTACTCAGCTGGACCTAGGTAATGACAGAATTGATCCTAGAGCCTGGCCTTCCACCAACTAGATGTGAGGCATTTCTGAAATCGGAAATATGGTCTCTATGCCCTATTTTATTGTATGACTTTACTCACAATAAAAGGACCACTTTATGGGTCATCGATCCTTGAGGGAGTGCAGAGTGCATGCATGAAGTAGGCCACCTCCCCACATCCACTGTGTGCTCCCCAGGTATGGATGTAGGAGGCACATCTGTGTGTCTGAGCCCCATTTACATCACTGTCAGGCGGTGCATGTGGTTTGACTCACACCACTTCATGTGGGTGGGGGGAAGAGCTGTGGAGCCAGGAGACCCAGCCTTATATGGCAGCACCACCATTTTTCACTAGAAAATCAACCCCCTTGGCCTTAGTGTCCTCAACTGTAAGGGGAACACTAGTAACACCTACTTTGGGAGGTCGTTGCATTTAAATACCATAACATGTAACACACCCAGCCTGGTTCTAGGCACTCCATTAATGTCAACACCACTACCACCTTTTTAAAAATGCAGATATTACCAGGGGTTGGACTTTAAATTGATTCCAGTTTAAGAGGTGCAGTTAGCTCATTGAGGTGAAAAATCCCATTGGGTTTTGGATTGGCAGTATAATATTTGGTATATTGTTCAAAACTAGCTATTTAAAGGCAGAATCCTATCCAAGTATTAATTGAATACCTGCCAGACACTGGGATGAACCTCTGAATATGACAAGGCCTCTATTTAACTTTATATACTAGTAGGGACAGAAAACCAATTGACAGGGGAGTGAAACAACAGTGAGAGTCACTTGGGGGAGTCAGAAAAGGCCTCTAGCTAGATGGATTTTAAGCTGTGCAATGGTCTCCCCCCAAAAATCGTATGTTGGAAACTAATTGCCACTGTGATAGTTTTAGATGGTGCTTTGGGGGGGTGATTAGGTCATGAGAGTGGAGCCCTCATGGATGGAATTAGTGCCCTTGTAAATGAGGCCCCAGAGAGCTGCCTTTCCACTTCTACCAAGTGAGAAGGTACCGCCTATGAACCAAAAAGTGGGCCCTCAGCAGACACTGAACTAGCTGTGATCTTGGATTTGCTGGCCTTCAAACTGTGAGAAATAAATTTCTGTTGTTGGTAAGCCAAAAAAAGGGGGGGGGGGGTGTCCCCGGCAGCGCGGCGCCCAGCTCGCCCTGGTTGCGGTAGGTGGCGCCATCCGAGGCGCAGACCTGCAGGCGCTGGGGCGCAGCGCAGTCGGGCGCGCTCGCAACGCGGGAGGCCGCCGGCACTGGGCGGGCTCTGCCCGGGCCGCACTCCACGCCGCCGTCGCACGAGTCTGCGGGCACAGGACACTGCCGCCTGGTGTGCCGGGGGGGCCGGGCCGGGGGCACCGTCCGAGGTCTGGGATCCGGGGATGGGGGCGCCGTCTGGGGTCCGGGCCCCGGGGGGGGGGCGCTGTCCGGGGTCGGGGTCCGGGGGACCGGCCCGTGGTGGGGGCGCCGCCGGGGTCGGGGTCGGCCCGGAGTCCGCTTGTTGGAGCCGAGGGGGGGGGCGGAGCTGCGCCCGGGCATGGGGTCACTATGGGCTGGCGGGGGCCTCTTCGGGACCTGGGGGTCCGGGAACAGCCGGGTGTTTCCAGGCGGGTTCCGCTGTTCCTCGGGGTGGGGGTGGGGTGGGGGCACCCTACCCCTGGGTCTGGGGTCTGGGCAAGGACCTACAGGGAGAAGGCATCAGTGAGGGCGGGGCTTAGGGGGCCTCCCCCAGCCTTAGCCCTTGGCAGCCCCATTTCTCAGGTAGGGAAACTGAGGCACAGCTAGGGGAAGCCTGTCTTTGGGGTCCCTACCCCCACTTTCAGTGTGCTACTCCTGGCCTCGCAGGCCCTCCCGGGCTCTCTGCTGCGTCCTCCCAAGTCGTCCTTTTACAGGCGGCAAAAATGGGGCTGTGAGTGTCCGGGTGGGGGTGGGCCAGGGGCACCTCTGCTTCAGAGCTGGAGCCAGACCCGAGGTGACAGCCCTCGCCTCCAAGTCTTGTTGCTTGTGAGTCTGGAGCGGGCCTCTGGATACCAAGTCCTGAGTTTGTGCTCCAGCCTCAGTTTCCCTGTGCACAAAGTAGAGCTGATTGTGGGAGCCCATTGCACAGGCTGAGCAGACACCCCTGAGGGTGGCCAACACCCCCCACGGAGGCCCTGCCCGGGCATGTGAGCTGCACCTGGGGCCTCCCACGCAGCGGCCCACACGCACATCTGTAAGGCTCTGCGGGGTGGCTTCACCAGAGGAAGAGCGGAAGTGGAGGGCCGAGTCCTCATCTCCAGGGCCAGATGGGGGAGGAGGTGTGTCTGGTCTATCTCGGGCTTAGGCCAGGCCCTTTTTGAAATATGTCCTCCTCCCAGAAGCCAGAGGGGGTTCTGGAGGGAGCAGGAATATGTAGCAGTAAGTTCAAGACCACCCAGCCAGGCTGATCTGGTATTAATCACATCTCACTGGCCGGAACAGGTCTGCACCCCTGTCCTCCAGCCTCCTGCCTGCTCCCTGCCTGACCCCACCCCCAGGCCTTGGTTTTTCCTGGTGTGTTCTCCCATACCTTCTCCATCTGGCAGACTCCTATCATCCCCCAATGCCCCGGCTCTCATGCCCACCTCCTTCAAGTTGTGCCCTAGTGCTCCTTCTGGGCCCCTGCAGGTTCAGCCCTGACCGCAGGAGGCTAGGGGGGTCCCCCAACCCATCCTCCAGGCCTCAGAATATGTCTTGATCCCCCCCTTCATTCTGCTCTCAAAGACCTCCTAGTCTGACGCAGGAGGCAGCATTTCTCAGAACAAGATCAGGAAGGCACATGCTTGTTAAACATGTAGCTGTGATCGCACCACAGACCCCTAAAAAAAAAAAAAAAAAAAACTGTGAAAGATCTGAGATTTTACCCTACTTGTAAGTTAACAAGTTAACCTGACATAGTTTCATAGATGCTGAACATTAGACTCCTGAGTCAGAGACAAAAGACTTTATTACTTATAACCCAGCAGGCATCATGAATTACTTATGATCCAGTAGGCATCATGAGCTTCAGATTCTCATCATTTCTACTTGCCTCCCCCAAGTTCCAGAGGAGCAGTGCAAATGTAGGTCCACGTAGATGCTGCATACACAGTGGGTTTGTGTCAGAGCTAGGGAGCCTCAAGCTCAAGAAACATCCAATCGTACAGGGGGTCTATCAGCAAACCTGCCCAACCATTGCTCCAGAGGAAGACATTATTATACTAGTCAAGAAACAAATTTTCCCTGTACACCAGAAGAAGCCACCATCTTTGTTATACAAATATCCTTGAAAAGACAGTCCAGAACAAAATTTGTCCTGAGACATAACAGATACAAGGAATCCATAAAGAATTGTCTCCCAAGATCTGGCTATAATCTATCCTAATCCAGATCCAATGGCCAACTCTTGGATGAGTTGCAACACAGTACAGTAAGTCCCTCTTTATTCACAGTTTTGCTTTCCACAGTTTCAGTTACCCAAGGTCAAGTGTGGTCCAAAAATATTAAATGGAAAATTCCAGAAATACATAGTTCATAAATTTTAAATGGCATGTTGTTCTGAGTAGCCTGATGAAATCTCGTGCCATCCCGCTCTGTCCAAGCCAGGATGTGAATCATCCCTTTGTCCAGCGCTGTTGGTGCAAACATGCTGTATGAACTACCCCACCTGTTAGCCATTGAAAGCTCCCCTTAGAGGTTCCCTGAGCAACTCAAACACATTCTATTCAAAACTGAACTTCCCATTCCTCTAATATCAACAACTCCTTCTTTCTCTGACTAGTCATTTACTAAATTCTACAAACTCTATTTCGTATTTCTTCAAGCCATCCTTTTCCATCTATCTTGCCCTATGTCATACCTTTTATTATTTTTCACCCAGATTAACTAGTCTTGCAAATTTGACAATTTTGATTCTGAAATAGATTTTCCAAATTGATGAATTATTTACCTAAAGTGAAAATCTGATTTACCTAAATCACTCCTGCTTAACTTTCAATTCCTACGGATTAAGCAAGGTACTTAAACAAAATGGAAGACCCTTCATAATCTCTCCAACCTCATTGCCCACCACTTTTTGTCTTAAATTCTATATTGTGATAATATTAAAGTGCTTACAGTTCCTTGTAGTATCTCACCTCCACACTGATTCCTCTACAAGTTATTCCATTTTCTCTACACCTCCACTCTCACCTCTATCTCTTGATTTTGCTAACTCCTTCCTAATTTTGTCTTCCTCATCCTTTCAACTCCCTTCCCCGAAAGCCATTTCTCAGTTTACATGATGTGATGGTTAATTTTGTGTGCCAGCTTTGCTGGGCCATTGTGCCCAGGTATTTGGTCAAACATGATTCTGGATGTTTCTATGAAGGTGTTTTGTTGTTGTTGTTGTGTGTGAGATTAACATTTAAATCAGCAGACTTTGAGTAAAGCAGTTTATACTCCATAATATGGGTTGGTCTTATCCAGTCAGTTGAAGACCTCAACAGAATGAAGAGTGAAACCCTCCAACTCCCAAGCATCCCAGCAAGAAGGATTTCTGCCAGTAGAAGGCTTTCAAACTGGAACTGCACTATTGGCATTTCTTAGGGGTCCAGCCTGATAGCCTTTGGTCAAACTACAGTCCTTTTCTAAAGCTTGCTGACCTCCACCAGAATTTGGACTAACTAAACCTCCACAATTGCATGAGTCAATTCCTTACAACAAATCTCTCTCTCTCTCTCTCTCTCTCTCTCTCTGTCTCTCTCTCTCTCTCTCCAATTCCTGTTGATTCTGTTTCTCTGGAAAACCTAATTAATATACGTGATATTTTCAGCTATTTGTGTACATAATTTTTATTATTTTATTTCCAGAACTGATCAGTGTTTGATAATTGCAGGATATGATATTTATGGACTTGAGTGTATTCATGATCTGACATTCTTTTGTTTCCTGTAATGAAAAGGGGTTTATTTTCTTCTCCATCTATATTTCTGCAAAAATCCAGCTTATAGGAGGGATGAAGACAACATCTTTAATAATTGCTTGAGAAGAGGAAAGAAAGCTGATTGCTCTTCTTCAATTCTTGTAGACAGGCAACTGTTAGCAGGATGGAGAATGAGGGAATATATATGTGGGTTATGGTGGTGGTGGAGGGGAGCAGGGGAAAACTCAGCTATTGTGGTGTGAAAAGTTTAGGGAAAGATTATTAATAAGTCACTTCAGGTATGTTGGAGAGAGGACTAGGGAGAATTAGACCTAATGTTTGAACTCACTGCATCAAAATAAGACAAGTTTACTGAAAGGAAAGAAACAGGGTTTCTATTTAACCTGGAGACTTTAAGCGTTCAGATAATGGGCTTTAAAAAATTGAGGAAAAATGTACTCAGGGAAAAATGTTATATTCACTTTCTCTATATTTACACTACAAAGTATTTGATTTCAATTTTCTCAATGTCATAGTCACTATCTTTCCTTATTTTTTATTTCTTAGCCAGGAAAAGCAACTTTCCTCCTTTCTTTTACACATAATTGAATTTAGTCCTAAACCTTTGCACAAGCCATTCTTCCTGATCAGAGTGTCTAGTTCGACAAACTATATAATCCCTCTTTCTGTCCCATATATTTTTATGGTAATTTGTGTTCATAAATACCTCCTTCAAACACTGAATTAAAGCAAAATATGCATTTTAAAGCTGAATCCCTAACAGACACCTTCAGAGCACTCTCTGTTCATTATAGCATAACCAAAATTTTGCGTATAACCTATTTTGTTTCTGTTCTGTTTCTTTTTTCAAACCAGATCAGGATGTACACACACTATTTTGTTCCAATTAATTTACATCCAATCCTTCCATGTCTTTTTTTTTTTATCATCTATTTTACACTTACTAAATTTCCTTTCATTAACTTTAACCACTAACTCGGGAACCCGTCAACACCCATCATATTATGCCTAGTCTCTGGGGACATGAAAAAAAAATCACTATTGCCCATTATCCAGCCCCCAGAAGAGTACCTAGCACATAGTAAGTGCTCAATAAGTCTTTAGTGTCTGTAAGAATCATGAGTAACAGGAGTCAAGGTGACATTTATAAAAGCAATGCTGACCTGTGGAACAAGGAAACCACGCTTGAATTACTAGCAGTTATTAGTTATTATATACCAGTCCTTTCTTGTTTCAACACGGAGGCAGACGAATGAGGACTTTAATGCTGGAAGGTTGACCATTTTGTCTTAGAGAATTCACTTATCCAATGTAAGAATCCTGATTTCTTTCTAGCACCAAGTCAAAAAAGTCACCAACTCCAAGGTTTTTGTCTGAAGCGTTCTTTGGCCAGGACGTTTGTATCACTTTTGCTCACTCAGCTGGAGCCCCATCTCTCTCTCTCTTTTTTTTTTTTATTTCAGCTCATCATGGGGGTACATAAGTTCAGGTCATATACATTGTCCATGTCCCACCCATCCCCCCGAGTCAGAGCCCCAAGCGCGTCCATTCTCATTCTCCAGACAGTGCGCCTGGCACTCATCATGTAGTCATACCTCCATCCCCTCCCCCCCCACCTCCCCGGGTCTGCACCTTCAAGCATGACCCTTCCCCAGAGGGTGTGCAACGCACTCTTCATGTAGGCATACACCCATCCCCTCCCCCCACCCCCCATCCCAGTCTGGTATCCAATTGGTATCCTTCCCCGATGTACATTTAGGTGATGATCAGGGAAACCAGTTTTCTGGTGAGTACATGTGATGCTTGTTTTTCCATTCTTTGGATACTTCACTTAATATCATGGGTTCCAGCTCTCTCCAGGAGAACCAAAGAGATGTCGTATCATCGTTATTTCTTATAGCTGAGTAGTACTCCATGGTATACAAATACCACAGTTTACTAATCCATTTGTGGATTGATGGGCACTTGGGTTGTTTCCGCATCTTTGCAATTGTGAATTGTGCTGCTATAAACATTCGGGTACAGGTGTCTTTGTTAAAAAATGACTTTTGTTCTTCTGGGTATATGCCCAATAATGGGATTGCTGGATCAAATGGTAGGTCTACTTGAATCTGTTTAAGGTATAGCAACAAAGAAAATAAAATATCTAGGAATATATTTAACTAAAGAGGTAAAGGACCTCTATAAAGAGAACTATGAAACGCTAAGGAAGGAAATTGCAGAACACGTAAATAAGTGGAAATCCATACCATGCTCATGGATTGGAAGAATTAACATTGTTAAAATGTCTATACTACCCAAAGTAATCTATAGATTCAATGCAATTCCTATTAAATTACCAACATCATTTTTCACAGATTTAGAAAAAATAATTATACACTTTGTATGGAATCAGAGAAGACCCCGTATAGCAAAAGCAATCTTAAGCAATAAAAACAAAATGGGAGGTATTGATTTGCCAGACTTCAAACTATACTACAAAGCTGTGGTTCTTAAAACTGCTTGGTATTGGCACAAGGGCAGGGACACAGACCAGTGGAACAGAACAGAAAACCCAAATATAAAACCATCCTCATATAACCATCTAATCTTTGACAAAATAGACAAAAACATACTATGGGGACAAGAGTCCCTATTCAATAAACGGTGCTGGGAAAACTGGATAGCCACATGTAGAAGACTGAAACAGGACCCACAGATTTCACCTCTCACAAAAATCAAATCACGGTGGATAACAGATTTAAACCTTAAATGGGAAACGATTAGAATTCTAGAAGAAAATGTAGGAAAGAGTCTTACAGACATTGGTCTAGGCAAAGAATTTATGAAGAAAACAAACCCCTAAGGCAATCGCAGCAACAACAAAAATAAACGAATGGGACCTGATTAAATTAAAAAGCTTCTGCACAGCCAAAGAAACAGCCATGAAAATAAACAGACAGCCTACAGAATGGGAAAAAATTTTCGCATACTACACATCAGATAAAAGACTGATAACAAGAATCTATTTAGAACTCAGGAAAATCAGCAAGAAAAAATC
Source organism: Lemur catta (assembly GCF_020740605.2). NCBI lineage: Eukaryota > Metazoa > Chordata > Mammalia > Primates > Lemuridae > Lemur > Lemur catta. The sequence continues at coordinate 10,320,259 of NC_059140.1, forward strand.
AAACAATCCTATCAAAAAATGGGCAAATGACATGAATAGAAATTTTTCAAAAGACATAAGAATGGCCAAAAAAGTATCAAAAAATGCTCAACATCCCTAATCATCAGGGAAATGCAAATCAAAACCACAATGAGATACCACTTAACTCCGGTGAGAATGGCCTTTATCAAAAAATCCCAAAACAACACATGTTGGCATGGATGCGGAGAGACAGGAACACTCATACACTGCTGGTGGGAATGCAAACTAGTGCAACCCCTATGGAAAGCAATATGGAGATACCTTAAACAGAGCCCCATCTCTTGCACTTGACATTCCCTTAGCACCTCGGAACACGCCCCTCTCTCCTCTCCCCAGCGCCCTATTTTCACTTTCTCTCACCCCAAACCACACACAAAAACGGAAACCCCAATTTCGCCAGGTTCTGGTGAAGATTCCAAAAAGTTTGAGGCCACAGACGCGCTTTCCCTCTTCTAACCAGATTCGTTTCCTCCAGGCACTGTTTTGCTCTCCTGGAACGCGCCCGCCGCCTGGGACCCGACAACCGCGCGCTCTGCGGGTCCGCCGCGCGGGCGAACGCGGCCTCCCGTCCTCTCGCCACCCCTCGGAGCACTTTCCTAACGCTCTCGCCCGCCCAGAGGCCCCGCCTCGCGGGCCTGGCGGCGCGGGACGCGCATGCCCGGTGCGCGCCGTCTCTCCGCAGGGCCCGCGCGCGGCGTGCGGCTGGCTCCCTCCCTCTCTCGCGCAACGCGCCCCGCGGGTCGTTTGGGGGCGCGCGCACCTCGGCTTGCGGGTGAGCCCCGGGCCGGGAGGCTCCCAGCGAGCGGCGACTGGCTGCGCATCCGGCCTGAGAAACTCTGGGTGAGCGAGTAGAGTCCGTGCCAGGCGCAGCTCAGGTAAACGGCGTGGCCGGGAGGTTTGGGCGCCCGGAGAATGATTGGAATGAGCCCTGGAATTTCCGGCCCAGACTCCTCGGAGATGGAGTTGGGGCCGTGCGGAAGCTGCGCCCAGTGAATGCTGGCCCCGCGGGGCTGGGAGTGATGGGGTTCCCTCGAAGGTCAGCCTCGTGGGGTCCTCTGGTGACAGAGCGCTCTTTCTGGGCGTGATTTCGGCATCGTCTGCAGTTTCGTATTACAAGGTTTCAGCAGCTAAGTATTTATTCAAGGGTGTAGGTTTTTGTTATTTTTTCCCCTTAAGTCGCCGGCGAGTTAGAGGGTTCCACTCCTGGCTCAGCCTCTGAGCCACTCATGTGCCCTTGAGAGGATCAGTCGTTTTATACTTCAGTTCTCACACTCTAAGTGCAGGCAAAGAATGCGGTGCTTCTTAAGGCGCACTGAGAGACGCTGTAAAAAGACAGCTACGATTTTTATTTGGTTCACTGTGTACGTGGGCCCACATTTCTCTAAATGGAAGGTGACACCACACAACAGTATTGCAAAGTACTTAACCTTCATGGATGGGGGGACCTGTATAAACACAAGATAGTCACATCATCAGAAAAACAACTTTCCACAAGCACAGCCTTTTGAAAAGGCTCCTGTGAGCATTTTATGCAGGTTAAATCATTGTGGCAGTAGGCAGACATAAGGCAAAACAAAGGGCCAAGGAAAACTAAATTTCAAGGAGTTTTTTTTCTTCCCCAGATAAATAATATACTATCACAAGTTATTGTCTTTTCGAAGTTTTTTCTTGGAATCTGGTATGAAACTAACCTAAAATGATGATTACGTAATCACTTGTGTATTATACAATAGTATACCAATAACATTAAGGCAAAGCTGCCTCTTCTATATAAGGTAATAGGAATTAAGACATGTCAATGAGAGGTAATGATGGCAAATCAGAAAAGTGACTGAGAGATGTACACAATTTTCCTTCAAAGGCATAGAGTTTATAGAAATCTTTTTAGTGTGTTAATATTTAAAGTATAGTAGACATATAGAAAAGTATATGAATCATAAGTGCACAGTTTATTGAATTTTCACAACGTATACATACCTGTGTATCTGGTAACTAGTTCTAGAAAGAACATTATTTGTATTTCAGAAGCCCCACTTTGTGGTCCCAAAGGTAACCATTATCTGGACTTCTAACATTATCAATGATTTTCACCTATTATTGGCTTTATGTAAATGGACTCGTACAGTATTTAGTCCTTTGTGCTGGCTTTGCTCAATATTGTATTTGTAAGATTTACATGAGTTATGTAGCAGTAGTTTATTCAATCTCATGTTGTATAAGTACTCCACATAGTTTTTGGCTATTACCAGTAGGGCTGCTATAAACATTTTTCTAAGTATTTTGGTGAATGTATGTATACACTTCTGTTGTGTACCTTCTAGTGAAATGACTGTTATAGGATACGCAGATGTGTTTTTGTGGTATACACTACTGAAAAGTCTTTCCTTTCACATTGATTGTGTCAGTTACACTCCTGCTGGCAGTGTATGGGAATTCTGTTTCCTCTAAATGCTTTGAACACTTCACATTGTCTTTTTCACTTTAGCCTTTCTAGTGGGTATATAATGATATCACATTGGAGTTTTTCCCTATTTCCCTAATGACTAATGATTGCTCTATAGAATTTCAGTTAACCCGGTACTGTGTGAAGCTAGGACTACCTGTGTTTTAGGTTTTATAGGCTGCAGGCTGTATATGATCTCTGTAGCATTTCCTTCCTCCCACCCTTCCTTCCTTCCTCCCTCCCTCCCTCCCTCCCTTCCTTCCTTCCTTCCTTCCTTCCCTTCCTTCCCTTCCTTCCTTTCCTTCCTTCTCTCCCTCCCTTTTTTCCCTTTTTTTTTGAGACAGAGTCTCACTCTGTTGCCCAGGCTAGAGTGCCGTGCTTTCAGCCTCACTCACAGCAACCTCAAACTTCTGAGCTCAAGCGATCCTTCTGCCTCAGCATCCCGAGTGGCTGGGACTACAGGAATGCGCCACCATGCCCGGCTAATTTTTTCTATATATTTTTAGTTGGCCCGCTAATTTCTTTCTATTTTTAGTAGAGATGGGGTCTCGCTCTTGCACAGGCTGGTATTGCACTCCTGACCTCGAGTGACCCACCTGCCTCGGCCTCCCAGAGTGTTAGGATTTACAGGGGTGAGCCACCGCGCGCCAGGCACTTTTCTGCTTTTTTCTTTTTTTCTTTTTTTGTCAGGGCCAGGATCTTGGTTTGTCACCCAGGCTGGAGTACAGTGGCACAATCATAGCTTACTGCAACCTCAAACACCTGGGCTCAGGTGATCCTCCCGCCTCCGCCTCCCAAGTGGCTAGGACTACAGGCATGCACCACCACGCTGGGGTAATTATTAAAAAAGAATTTTTGTAGGGATAGGGTCTCACTGTGTTGACCAAGTTGGTCTTGAACTCTTGGCCTCAAGTGATCCTCCTGCCTTCCAAAGTGCTGGGATTACAGGTCTGAGTCATTTCGCCTGGCCTTCTCTCCTCTCCCCTGTTCTCTCCTCCCCTCTCTTCCTCCCTCCCTTCCCCTCATATAAAAACCATTCTTAGCTCATGGGCTGTTCAAAAACAGTTGTTAAAAAATAACTTAGGCAGTAACTTCATTCTCAGGCTTTCCGCCCTTGGAACACCGTCCTCCACAGGGTCCAGGGAGTAGCGGGGTTTGGGATAGCTGCCTCCTTGGTGATGGGACAGAGGCCTCTGTGCCCCCTGCATCCTATGATTTCTTCTCCAGACCCTGGGAATCCAGAGTCGCAAAATAAACACAGCCGAGCCGCTAATCGCCAGTTCGGAAACAAAACAGCGCTGTGCTCGGGGATCTGGGCAAAATCAGCCCTCTCTCCCCCGGCTCCTTCCCGCTTCCTCCCCTCCTAGCGCTGCTCGGCTCGCTCAGCCGCCAAGCCGACGCAGGCACGGTCTCCCAGTCACCAATGCCAGCTCTGAGCTCCCTCTCTTCATCCGGGCTCCGCCAGGTCTCCCGTCCACGGGGACCACTTTGGGCAGGAGTCTCGTGGCGAGGGCCGGCGGCAGGGCACAAAGTTGGGGGTCCGCGAGGATGAGGCTGTCCCTGGCGTCGCTGAGGCTGAGCCTGAGTCCGGCGCTGCTGGCCCTGGCACTGCCTCTGGCTGCGGCGCTGGCCTTCTCCAAGGAGACCCCGGACAAAGCGCCAAGTCGGAGGGCTACTGCAGCCCCATCCTGCGCGCCCAGGGCACACGGCGCGAGGGCTACACCGAGTTCAGCCTCCGCGTGGAGACCGACCCTGACTTCTACCAGCCGGGAACCAGCTGCCGCGGTAAGTGGTCCGGGGTAGCGTTGGGGGCGCGGACCGACCGCGCGGTGCCGGAGGAGGGAGCGCGGTCCCCGGGCGGACGGTGCTGGTGCAGCCCCCCAAGGTCCTGGCTGCCATTTTCAGCCGCGAGCTCGGTGCGGATCACAATCAGCGTCTGGGGCCGTCGCGGGCCGTAGTAGGCAGGCAGCCTAGATGTCCGACGCGCGGCTCCAGGGCGCGGGCTGTAGCGGAGCCACGCGTCACGCCGGCCTGACTGGGAGGGAGTCCCGCTTCGCCCCCGGCGGTCTGCAGGAGGGACGTAGACCCGCCTTCCTCCAGGTCGGTCGTTCTCTAGAGTGGAGGGAACCTCGGCTTCTCTCAGTGGGGTCCCAGGCAATGCAGCGACTCCAGCTTTCCCCGCTTCCAACCGTCAAGGGGAGGGTGCCAGCTTCTCCACAGACTGGCTCCGTGCGGGACAGTCACTCCAGCTTGCCTGGCTAAGTCCCAGGGACTCCGGCTTCTCCCTAACCGGGCCAGGGCTGGGAAAGGAGGGAGAACAATAGCCTGAAGCTCTTCGAAAGGATCACTGGAAAGAACCCCAAATTATCCTCTCATGGTCCCAGAGGAGGTTGAGGACCTTGGATTTCCAGGACAGGTTCCCAGTGGGAATGGGGTCCCCAAAGAGCTTTGGGTTGGCTCCGAGCGGGAAGGGGAATTGGATGAAGACAGAAGGTAGAGTCCTGATTTCCGAGGCCTGCTCCCTGGAGGCCGGAGAACCTTGGCTCTGGCATCCCGGAGGCTCCGCGCCCTAGGGATGTCGCGCCTACGCTGCTCAGCTGAGAGCGGGGTTTGCGGAGCACTGAGACGTGTCCAAGCAGCCGAGCTCCTCCTGGGCAGGACAGGCCGCTCGACGGGCACAGACCTGAAGACCCCTGACTCCATCTCCACGGCCCACCACCTCCCTCCTCAGCCGGGTCATCTCTCCAGACATCTTTTCCCCATGCAGCCGCTCTCTGAGACAGGACACCTTGTAGGGAAGGAAGCCTGTCTGGCATCACCTGGGCACCCGCAGTTAGGCGTGTCCCCTCACCCTCGCCTCTTCATAAGTCAGTTCTGGGGCCAAGCAGGGAAAAGTGGGTCACTGGGGCCCCTGGTGGGGCAAATGGGCTCCCAGTGGCCGCCCTTCCATCGTCGCCTTCCTGGTTCCCTAGAGCGCAGCGGGCAGAAGCCGTGGGAGCGACACAGGAGAAAGTTTGGGGCAGTGTCAGCTGGCGCTGGGGCCACCTGGCAGACCAGAACCAGGGCGCCACCCTTCTCAGACGGGCTTCTCTCGTTTTCCCGGGATCTTGTCCCCGACTTTCTCCACCCTGAGCTACCCGGAGCCTTGGCGCGCTCAGCACTTGGCGAGAAAGAGTATGACCCCGGCGCGCAGACCCGCAGGATGCTCGGTACTCCACGGAGGAAGACGCTGGGCGGAGGACAGCCCGCCCAGCCCGGCAGGGGGCGCGCGGCTTGGCGCCGTGGCTGGAGTGAGCCGCGCTGACATGTGGCCACAGCCACTCGATAGAGCCCGTGGATGCCAGTCCTCCCCGGCGTGACCTCATTGGCCTATGCAATCCTCCCCAAAACAGAGGACCTAGGCTCACTGAGGAAACTGACCCAGCCCCACGTAGCAGGGAAAGAAGTGGCTCTGGAGTCAAACGGACTTGGGGTCAGTACCTGTGTGACCTTGTGCGAGTCATTTAATTACAGCCTATTTCCTAGCTGTAAAAATAGCTGTCTAACTTCTCTTGGTGGTTGTAGGGAGTAAATGAGTTTACAGAGGTGAGCTACAACAGGTCCACAATGCTTGTTAGTTTGAGTTGAATGTGAAGCCTTTGATTTAATAATCTTGTCAGAGTTTTGTTTTGAGTGTGTGTGTGTGTGTGTGTGTTTTAAGTTTGGAAGTAGGTTTTTTCCAGCACTCCTCCCGACCCATCTACCAGTGAATGGTGGTTAGCTGGGTCCTCAGGAATTAATCAAATGAGTGAATGAGTGATTTCTCCATGTTAAGAGACTTTCCTAAAACTGTCCCTAATTTAGGCCCAGGACGATTGTTTTTTCAGTGATTTAGGCTAGCCTGGGATTAGCCAAGTGTCCTACCTGGCAGCTCTTCCCACACTAATCCTCCGTGTTCAGTTGAGCATTGGCAGCTGGTGGCCCTGGCACTGGGAGGGATGCACATCCACTACTCATGTGTCTGGAGAGGTTCTGGAACTAACAGTGTGGGGTCAGCAGACAGGGAACTGGGACTGGAGGGGAAGGGCTCTGGACTTTCACCCTACAGGCCACTTCAGCCTAAACAGTCAGCCTTTTGGACTTTGACCCACTCCCCTCACCCCCCACTCCCAGGTTGTAGGTTAGTCAATCCTCTTTTCTCCTTTCTTGTGGCTAAGAGACCTTGAAAGAAAGATCTTGCAGGAACCCTGCTAAGGTCTTCTAAGTAAATATTCTGCAATTAGCAAACTGGATTCCACCACTCAAAGTTAGGAAAGAAAGGGCTCTGGCCTAGTTTGTGACATTTTCTCTTGGCTTTCACTTTCTTAGAATAATTACATTAAAAGTAAATCTAACACAGCTTGCTTGGTGTATTTATTGACTTAGGGCTGTGGAAGTTATCATTCCTGTGGTGTTCAATTTGCCTTTGCATTTTTTCCTGAATTGGGATTCCTCACAATCATTGGAATCAATGGCTTGTTTTCCTGCTTCAAATCTTTCCCTGTAGCATTCCAGTTCATCACCAAATAGCTTCTGCTGTCCATGTCCCCCATCCAAGTGCAGTCTTTAGGTATTCTAGACTGGAATAAAATGGTCACCATTAAAATAATACTGAAACATGGGGTTTCTTCCCCACAGCCTGAGTCCAGTTGAGATTATCATTTCGCCTTTTCCAAGTTGTTAGTGCTATATTGACTTCCTTTTCTCTCCCACCAGGGCCTCCTTTCAAAAGGAGATTGCAGTGATTAAAAATAACAAGTTGAGGATCCTCTAGGGGCTTCCCTTATAGGAGGACAATTTGCAGGACCAACTTTTCCCATATTACAATTTCAAGCCAAATAGAAGAAAATCCGCTGAAATGTTCAAGAATTAATTGAAAATAAAAGAGACTCTTTTGTCTGACCACAGGTCTGTTTATTAGGAAAATAAAGTCAAACCCTGGCTTATGAGAGTGGCTTTTCCTAGATGCCCTTTAAAGGGAAATTTCAAGGAACTTTATGGGAAAAGACTGTCCAGTGGAGATTTTCTTTAAGCATAATTGGGGGATTTATCCTAACGCAAGAAGTTTAAAGACCCCCAAAGCTGCCCTGCTTTCTTTTTCTTTGTCCCACTGTGGAACACATACTGCCTCTAGGAGTAGGTACCTCAGCCTAGTACAAAGAGCCCAGACTTTGATGTTGGATGGGTGGGTTTCAGTTCCTGCTTGGTCTCATATTCACTGTGTGACCTCAGGCAAGCCACTTCACCTCTCTGAGCCACAATTTCTCCATCTGTGAAATGAGGGTGTTTGGGTTTTTTCCAGAATTTCTGTGAGAATTAGAAATAATCCATATCAAAAGAAGTTGATAAATTTGCTAAAAAATATGTTATGAGATGATTATTTTGGAAATAGACAAATATTTATCAGGAAAGTACTGGATAAGATATTGTGTTCTGTTCTTCCTACTCATTTTACTTATTTCTTACAGTACATTGAGGTAGTTTATTATCATTATTATTTTACAGATAAGAAGACTAAGTCTCAGAGAAGTTTAGCTCCTTACCCATGGTCACACAGCTAATAGTCAGTGGAGTCAGGATACAATCTCAGGTCTAGCTGATTCCTAAATCTGTGATCCTAACCAGTCTTCTATGCTGACTCTGTAAAATTAGTGGGGAGTAGAATGAATTCACTGAGCTACCCTCAGCCTTCTGGATGGTGAGTCTTCCTTGAAAAAAACACAGCTGACAACAAATCAAGATAATAACTGACATATCTCAGGACACAAAGTAATGAAGTGGTGGATCTTTATTTACATTTGCATTTTTCTTATGGTTTCAGTATTGAATTTCCCCATAAAGCAGAGAATTAATTTAGAAACACGAAGAACCATGTCATTCTTTAGCCAATTCCTTTTGTTTGTGGGGAAACAGAAACAAATTGGACAGGGAAAAAAAAAAAAAAAAAAAAACAGATTTGACTGTTGTTTTATTTTTACCTATTATATATCCATGGCTGTAAAATTGCATGTTTGAAAAGAACATCGATAGGATCTGAGAAATTTAAGCTGAGTGTGGTCTTTTAAATAAACTATTTCTTAAATAGTGGGGTTTTAAAAATTAAATACTGCTTTTAATAGTATAGTTGATTTAAGTCACCCCTCCTACCTCTCTTCTCTTCTTCTACTGGTCCCCTCTTTTTAATTATATAATTTTATTTTTTTAACCCTTACTCCTTTTCATAAATATTTAGTTCGAATGAATAAAAATTAAAAGATGAAAAAAATAACTTAGGCACATTAAAATGTTAAAGAATTTATTTGAGCATTCAGCGATTTCATGCATTGGGCAGCACCAAACTGCTAGTGGTTCAGTGCTCCACCAAGGGGGCTTGAGGGGACAACTTTTATGAGGTATTTTTGAAAGCAAGACAAGGAGAATATTTGATTGGTTTACAGTGGAAAGTCTTTAGTTAGAAGTCAGCTGGTGGTTTCTGATTGGTTAAGCTTAAGTTTCATCTTACTGTTTACACTGAGTTGAGTTTTGGTTTGCTTATGGAGGATCCCAAGGTACTGGAGCCATCTCAGCTTAATGGCCTCCCAGTTAGCTATTTTAACACAGTTCACTGGGTGAATTTGGGCTGTGGGTCATAGTTTGCTAACCCCTTGCACTGTTGGTTGTTTGTGAAATGAATAACTGAGATGGGCTATATTGGAGAAGTATAGATACATAATAGTATTAGGCAGGATGTGCTATAGTGTTTTGGGGTTGAATTTCAAATTTCTGAACATACTTTCTTTGCTTTTTACCAGTTTTACCTCAAGTCTAATTAGAGACCTGTTTGAGACTTCTCTGAACTGTTCTTATTGCTCCTACTTTCTCCTATCCCTTTAAATCTAAAGAACAAAAGAGAAGCAAGGAGTGAGAGAAGAAAGGAGAGACAACCCTTTATGATATTTCATAAAAGGCTAGGAAAGGAAAGAATGAATATCTAAACAGTTCTGGACACTTTGAGTAAAAAAGCATTAAAAAATATACTCTTTGTAATACTTTGAGATGGATATTGTCTTTTGAGCTTTTCTATCTTGGGATGGCTCGACTGAAATTTTAATCTACTGATTGAGTACATTCATGACATGGGAGTAATAGCCAATGATTTGGACCATGAAGCTCAACTGGGACACTCCTGCCCAGCATGGAGGTCCTCTTTTCCTTAAATGCCCCATTGACTGTTAAGTTCATCTTCTCTTACTCTTGGCCTCCTGCCTTTTACTCAGTACCACCCAAAACTTTCCTTGACTACTGTCTCAGCCCACTACCCATGTTAACATTTTTAACTAATATTTTCTTGTTTTTAAGTAAGTTACAGAAGTGAATTTAGTATGTATTTAGATATGTGGTAATACTAATGAGGGGCTTGAGGGTAATCTTCCTCAGTGTGATCCTTTCTTTGATGTGGATAATTAAGTTTTATTTAGTCTTACCTGATTGATTTGCAAACAGATTTAAGATAGGCCCCATCTTTTACCACCAATCTATTGCTGTCCTTAAGCTTTTCTTATATAGAAATTCTGGATCCAGGACATTGCATTTGTACAGGCACACACAGACACATACACGCACGCACATACATTATGACTAATGTAAATACTTTCCTGCTTTATAATTGACACACAAAACGATTATACTCATATGCAGATGCTCGGCTGGCCTGGGGGTGTGTTTGCAGGGGGCAGCTATGGGGCTGTTTCTCACATCTGGGACACAGGTGCAAGGATGCTTGAACAGCTTAGGGGTGTGCTTGCTAGAGGGCAGCCTGCAGGGCTGTTTCTCAGGCCTGGTGTGCAGACGCATGGGTACTTGCCTGGCCTGGGGTGTGTGTGCTAGGGTGGCCCATGGGGCTATTCCTCAGGTCTAGAACATGGGCTCTTGGTTGTTTGGCTGGCCTGGGGGCATTCCTACAAGGGGTGGCCTGTGGATTGTTTCTCAGGCCTGATGCAGGGCCACTGGGGATGCAGGGCCATTGCAGTGTGTCTGGTGGGGCAGGGGAATATGAGGCTGTTTCTCAGGTCCTGAGTGTTGGTGTGTAGCCACTCTGCAGGCTCAGGGTGTTGTCAGCTGCTTGAAGGCTCAGGGGCCTCTCCTGCTTGGGGGAGGGTGTACAGCACTTTGGCTGGCTCAAAGGCAGGTTCCCTCTGGGTGGGTCTGGCAGACTGTTCCTCTGGCTGGAAGTGTGGTGGGGGTTGGTTTACCTGCTCTGCAGAACCAGAGTCACAGCCAATCCTGGGCCCAGGCTCTGCCCAGCTGGGGTTGTCATTCAGCCACCCATGTGGGCTTGGTGTAATGAAGATGGAACCCCAGTGCTGGAGAAGTACAGTGGCTACTGGCCCCCAGAGCAGGGTACACTCCAGATGTGACTCTGGTTTAAAGATGGCACTGTGTTGCAGCAGCTTGGCTCACAGGAGATGGGCTGGGGGGTGGGGAATGCATATCTTGTGCTTCTAACCAGGACAGTGCAGCTGCATGGATTCCCAGCTGCTCTCTAGACTGGGCTCATAGCTTGCGAGGATTGTGGGAATCTCCTGTTGTAAGGACTGTAGGTGTTTGCAGTGGCAGTGAGGGCCGGTGGGGGTCTTCTGCTTACCTATTCCCTGAAACGGGAATTCCCTCCTGACTCCAGGCAGATCTGATCTGGGCAGGTGAGATGGGGCTGTAGAGTCCAGGTGTCTTCACCGGTGCCTCTTAGACTTCCAGTCACCACAGGTGTGTCCCCACTTCCCTGCTGCACTCTAGTGCTCTCCCTTTGACCCTCCGGTTAAATTATGCCTATTTATTTGTTGCCTTGGTCCTTTCTTGTGAGAGGGACGAACAGAATATACTCTGAGAACCAAAGACTTTTTATTTTGAAAGTTTAGACACTGAAAAGTAGCAAAAATAATAGGGTTCCTGTATACCCTTCATCCTCCTTCTAATACTCACGTGATGCATAATGATAATACAATGATCCAAACCAAAAAATTAATATCACAATTTAACTAAATATCATAATTTAATTCACTGAATAATTCCCTAAATGTTGTATAAATTTGAATAAATTCAACCAATTCACTAGGTATTACAATTTAGTGAGTAATAATATTTACAAAACTGTAAATTTTATCTGGATATCACTAGTTTTTCCATTAATGTTCTTTTTCTGCACTAGGAACCAATCCAGATCCCACATTGTATTTATTTGTCATATTTTCTGAGTCTTTTCCAATTTGTGACTTCTTTCTATTTTTAGATAGCTATGTCAGCCTTCTTTTGGTTAATGTGTGTAGAGAATTGGATTTTAAAAAATCCAGTGGGCCATCTACATCTTACAATTGGAACATTTGGCAATTAGATCATTTATATTTTTTATTATTCTATTTTTCTTACCCTCTGTTACTTTGAAAGCTATATATGTACATGATTTTGGTTTGTTTGCTTTTTCATTTTATTAATGTAAAATGAGGCTGTTATGTTGGTTCATGACTGTAATCTCAGCACTTTGGGGGCTGAGGTGGGAGGATTGGTTGAGGCTAGGAGTTGAAGACCAGCCTAGGCAACATGGTGAGACCCCTCCCATCTCTACAAAAACCAGAAAAATTAGCCAGATGTGGTGGTATGTGCCTGTAGTCCCAGCTACTTGGGAAGTAGAGGTAGATTATTTGTGTCTAGGTGTTTGAGGCTGCAGTGAGCTATGATCATGCCACTGCACTCCAGCCTGGGCAACAAAGCAAGACCTTGTCTCAAAAAAAATGGTTATGCTCTATTATTTTACAGCCTTTCTTTGTTATTTAATAATATCTTATACATCTTTCTATGTCAATATATGTTTGCATAATGTTTATAGTATGTATGTACCATAGTTTGTTTAACCAAACCCTAACTGGTAGACACTTGTGCTGTTTCTAATTTTTTAGTATCATAAATAGCATTGCAGTTTATATTGTTGTACATATATGTTTGCACTCTTTGCTAGAACATAGATTTCTAGAAATAGAATTGTGGAATCAAAGACTTTGTACGTTAAAGCTTTAATTGGCATTGTGGGACATTCTTACTATTTTTTAATGGTGTAATTTTTTATACAAAATGATAAATGTTCATTATATAAACTCTTTCAGGCAACATAGATAAGTAAAGAGATGACAGCAAAACATTATCCCAAATTCTAACACCTCAGTGAAAACCACCTTTTTTAAAAACTAGGTTTATGGCATTCTGTTTCTTTTTCTAAGAATGCTGGTTTTTTTGTTTGTTTGTTTGTTTTTGTTTTACTTTGTTTTTATTTATTTATTTATTTATTTTGAGACAGAGTCTCACTCTGTTGTCCAGGGTAGAGTGCTGTGGCGTCAGCCTAGCTCACAGCAACCTCAAATTCCTGGGCTCAAGCGATCTTCCTGCCTCAGCCTCTCGAGTAGCGGGGACTACAGGCATGCGCCACCATGCCTGGCTAATTTTTTCTATATATTTTTAGCTGTCCAGATCATTTCTTTCTAGCTTTAGTAGAGACGGGGGTCTTGCTCTTGCTCAGGCTAGTCTCAAACTCCTGACCTTGAGTGATTCTCCCACCTCAGCCTCCCAGAGTGCTAGGATTACAGGCGTGAGCCACCGTGCCCGGCCTCAGTATTTTTTTTAAAGCCTATCCACTGACACATTATGAAATTTGATAACACTAATAATGAAGAAAATCCTGAAGATTTTTAGAGTGAAAACAGACAGGCTGCCTAAACAAACAAACAAACAACAAACAGAAAAAAACTTGTCAGCATCAGTCTTTGAGAGCAGTATTGGCTACTAGAACACAGTGTTGCAATGATTGCAGAGTTTTGAGGGACAAGACTTTTCAATCCCAAAGCCCATGACTAGTCAATAATCACTTAAGTATAGGGGTAAAATATAGACTTTTTTAGACATGGGAAGCCTCAGAAATTTCTTGAGGTTATGTTCTACCACAGTAAAGAAGTAAAAGAAAGATTTGTAATATGGTAAATCTAGCCCAGGAAAACAGTTCAATGATGTCGTAGGAGGGACAGCTCTATAGCAGGTCTGGAGAACAATCGGTCCAGATTAGAAAGAAGCTGATAAGAAAGGTGGTTTGTAGGAAATAAAGGTGATATCTGTCTGTAATTGAGTTAGCATTGTTAGATTGTGTCTTTCAAGGAATTTGTCCTTTTATTTACATTATCAAATTTATAGATACAAAGTTGTAATGTTTCCTTTTTATCTTTTTAATGTCTGTGGGATCATTTTGATGTCTTTCTCTTTTTGCGGATATTGGTAATTTATGTCTTTATTTTTATCTTGATCAGTCTTGTAAGAAATTTATCAATTTTCATTGATCTTTTCAAAGAACCAGCTTTTGCTTTCATTGATTTTCTGTGTTGATTTTACATTTTCAATTTCTTTGACTTTTGCTCTTTACCATTTTCTGCTTGCTTTGGGTTTAATTTTCTCTTACTTCTTTTTAAGGTGGAAGCTTACATATTGATGAGAGGCCTTCTTCCTTTTTTAATATATGCATTTAGTATTATAGATTTCCCTCTAAGCATTGATCTAGCTACATTCCACAAATTTTGATATATTGTATTTCCATTTTTATCTCGTTTAAATATTTTGAAATTTCCCTTTTAACTTCCCCTTTGAACTAAGGGTTATTTAGAATTGTTTGGGGATTTTTCAGATATCTTTCTGTGATTTATTTCTAGTCTATTTCTAGTTATTATAGTAAGATATAATGATTTCAGTTCTTATAAATGAGTTGACATCTGTTTGATGGACGAAATTTGGTCTTTTTTGGTGAATGTGCTGTGTGTACTTGAATAGATTGTATATTCCATTGTTGGGTGGAGTTTCCTCTAATTGTCAATTAAGTCAAATTAATGTTTAAAGAAACCAGAACTGGATAGTAGTTAAAGTGGTTAAAACAGATTTTATTCAGGAGCTCTTGCAGTAGGGGAAAGAGACCTTAGTGTAGAACTGGGCTTGAGTCCCATGAGCATGGACAAGGGGGAATTTATAGCTAAGAAGCAGGGTGGGTGTTTTGGGGATGGAAAATTACTAACAGGAATCATGAGGGTTAGGAAAGGTTCAGGTTAAACCAACTTGATAGGAGTCTTGCTGAACATAGGCCAGGGTGATCAGATATGAAGCATGCGGGTTCTCAATAAACTGATTTAGAAGGATTCTTGCTAAAACTGGGTGATACAAAGACAAACACAGAAGCTCAAAGGTTGAGGCCTAGTTTAGTAACGGATTCAAAGTAGCCTGATTAAAGTTTGGTCAAGGCGAGAATCTTTGTCATTGATGGTATTAAGTCACCTATATCCTTACTGATTTTTTGAGTACTCATTCTGATTACTGAGAGAGGTGTGGTGAGGTGTGGTTGCCGACTGTAACTATGGATTTGTCTTTCTCTTTTCATCAGTTTTTACCTTAAGTATTTTGATCTGTTGTTAAGTGCTTACGCATATAGGATTGCTTATGTCTGTTTAGTGAATTAGCTCTTTAATGCACTTCTTTAGTTTTGGTAATATTATTTGTTTTATTTTGATATTATAGCCACTCCTGCTTTCTTTTGATTAGTATTTGCATGTTTTTCTCACTGTGCTCTATTATCTTAAATAATATATAATTAAGAAAGGGTAATTTGTTGGATATTTTCATTTTGCTTGCATTTTGTTATTTTAAATAACATTTTTAATTTAGGAAAAACTGTCTTATTAAGTATGATCTAAGATCCCATAATTTTATGTTAAGGTCTGAAGATATGAGTGTTCATCACATAATTAGAAAGAAATTTACTTTCTTGGATGGAATTTGAATGGTGATTTCATAGAGATACTATTTACACTTCAGTGCTGAAATGCTGTTTTGCATTGTCTCCGCCATACACATATAACCTAAATAAAATTTAAACATCTAAATTCCTTCTTTTTAATGAATTATTTTCTGAGGTATAGCAGACCACTTCTTTCAGCAGCATGTCTTTAAACTAATTAGTACTGTAATACTTTTATTATCTTTTAAATTTAATATAAATTGAAGCTACTTCCTTAATTTATGTCAAACAGCATATTGCCAGCATGGGAGCTGCAGATATTCAGTGTTATAGGTTATGATATCCCAAAGTAGAACATATGATTTAGAGGCATGAGCTGGCACAGTGGGCAAGATTATTCTAATTCATTTGGGAACTGCAGCTTAGGAAGTTCATGTACAAAAATGCACTGTCAGAGTTTCTTTGTGATTTTTTACTGATAAGAAACTCTGGGTTTATAATTTCAGTATCTTAATTTCTATTGTCTTTATTTTATACAGGTGATTAATTTTAATCCTATTTAAGCTAAAATCTGTATACATATCTCTACATGCCTATGTTTTGTCTGTCAATATTTAGAATTAAAATCTCATTAAAAATATTTTGTCACATGATTACTATCTGGTTTGTTCTGAAAGCTCATATTCCACATGTAAACATATCTGTCTTAGTCCTTTGTATGTTGCTACAACAGAATATCAGAGGCTGGGTAATTTGGCATGAACTGGAGACTGGGAAGTCCAAGAGCATGGCCCTGGTATCTGGCAAGGGCCTTCATGCTACATCATCCCATGGCAAAAGGTGAAAGGACAAGAGAGTAAGAGAGGGCTGAACAAGCCACTCTCTGGATAATGACATTAATCCATTCTTGAGGGTGGAGCCCTCCTGTCCTAATTACCTCTTAACAGTCCCACCTATGAATACCATTGCAATGGTAATATACATAAGTTTATGTCTAACTCATACAAAGTTTAGCTTAGAGATCAAAGTTTCTTTTGTCTTGTGATGCCATAATGACAAGTTTCTCAAAATTGTGGTGGGGTTGGGGAGAGAGCTAAAGTATCTCATAAAACACCTTTAAGGGCAAGTCCTGAAATTGGCTTATATTACTTCTCCCCACACTGGTTTGGCTGCAACTCAAATGACCCATATGTAAAGATGGCTAGGAAATGCAATTTTCCTGTGCATTGGGGAACGAGAAGTGATATGGTTATAATGTACACAGTCTTGGGGTTTGGAAAGGGAGAGAGTAGAAGAGGAAAAATGATGGTTAGATCTCATCTCTTTTTATTACCCCAGTAGGATTTTTGCCCTGCATTGGCATTACCCTATGGCACTTGCAGCTTGGGCTGTTGCTGCTGAGTTCATAAATATTGGTGGGGCAGACAAGAATTGTCCTAAGGCAACATGGGGGATGTAAGAGCCACACATATTTTATTCTTTCAGCATCACCAGAATCTGCCCTTTACCTAAGGAGGCCCTTGACCTATTTGAATACAGATGACTTATGGATTTCTTGAAGTTTTCGGTTGTTTCCTCAAGTCAATGATTCCTTCTTTTGGAGCTATTCTAGGTTGGTTTTGGGGAAGAGAATCAGCAACCTATTGTAGTTCATTGTCTTAAGAGGAAGTAGAAGCCTTCCTAATTTCTGAATAAAGCATCTTTAGGAAAAAAATTCAAACCTTGTATTAACTAAGAAGGAAACAGTTTAATTTCTTGTCCTTATAAATAGAATAAGTAGTTTATTTCTAGGATCTAGGTATGATGGTAATTTCCATAAACCAGTAACTTTGGTTATCTGTCAGTGACCCAGAGGATAGCAGAAAATTTTGTGTTAGGTTACCTGTGAAATGTGATTCTTGCTTAGAAAGAGAATTTCCTTTTTTCCAATTACTGATACTGTCCTCACCCTCTCCCTCAGGTCAGGTTGAAATAATTTAAAAATAAACTTATCAAAGCAAGTACATCACTTCAAATTTTTTAGTGTGTAATTAACCTCTCAAGGCACCCAAAATAAGAAATATTAAAAACACATTTGATTTGATAAAATAAGTACCCTGACCAATAAAGAAAAGTTAAAAGACTGAAAGTATTTAAGCTTCCAAAATAAGCTGACAATTTCCTAAAAAATCTTTATGTTGGGTAAAGATATATGATATATGTCATTTAAACATATATACTCTTCTGCAGGGTACTGTGCAACTCAGGCACTAAAGAAATGAATGAGTGCATTGTTAAATTTATAAGTATTATTAAAATATTAATGTATTAAAAACCTGTTATATGAATTAACTTCACAGAGTAGTAATGAACATTATTAGTTAAATGAACAACATAAAGAGAAATGCACTTACATTCTATATTGACTTTATGCAGAGATGTGGAAATAAAACTATTAGGAGGAAAAATCTGTTACTGTCATTACCAATTGGATACCTCTTTATACTTGTGATTGATTTTAGTGAGTTAAATTTACATGCTTTGTATCATGATTCAAAAATAACTGAGTTTGACTGGAAGTTTAGTTACATCAATGATTAAAATGTTTTTACATTGTTTAAAACAACATGTAGCAGAAAGACAAATACTACATGATCTCACTGATATGTGAAATCTAAGATAGTTGAATGCAGAAGTAGAGAGGAGAATGGTGCTTACCAGGGGTTGGGGGTGGGGGTGACTGGGGAGATGTTGTTCAAAGGGTACAAAATTTCAGTTGGATAGGAAGAATAAGTTCAAGAGATCTACTGTACAATATGATGACAATTGTTAATAACAGTGTATTGTTTTCTTGAATATTACTAAGAGTATAAAAGTGTTCTCATCACAAAAAAATAAAGTTTGTGAGATAATGTATATGTTAATTAGATTGCATTAGTCATTCCACATGTAAGTATATTTCAAAACATGTTATACACAAACATATACATTTTTGTCAATTAAAAATATATATATTTAAAATAGTTATTAAAAAGAATTTATAATAATTTAAAATATATAACAGAATTAAAATTTTTCATCAGATTTTTAAAATTACAACATATCTTTGCTATGTTATTATTTGGGAAAGGTCATCAAAGAGTTTAGAGACCCTGCTTGTGCTTTTCTGTATGTCTCCCTGTTTGTTATGATGACCATAGGAACTTTGAAGAGAGTTTTACACTGGAATCTGCTTACATGATATTGCTCTATATCTGTATCTTTGTGTAGTAATTTCTGCACATTTTATCCTCTCACTTAAAGGAACAGTGTGAATACAAAGTTTTTATTTTAAAAAAATCAGCTGCCACTATTCTTTTTTTATGGGAAAATTTGTTATAAGATGTTGAAGAAAACTCAGGTATTCATAAATATAACTTTTACCAAATGAAAAAATTTGATCAAAAGGGCCGAGTACGGTGGCTCATGCCTGTAATCCCAGCGCTTTGGGAGGCCAAGGCAGAAGGATTGCTTGAGTACAGGAGTTTGAGACCAGCCTGGTCAAAATAATGAGTCCCCATCTCTACAAAAAACTAAAAAATCTCCAGATGTGTTGGTGCCCACCTATAGTCCCAACTAATCTGGAGGCTGAGGTGGAAGATGCTTGAGCCCAGGATTTTGAGGCTGCAGTGAACTATGATCCTGCCATTGCACTCCAGCCTGGGTGGAGCAAAACCCTATCTGTTTAAAAAAAAAGAAGAAGAAGAAGAAAAGAAATTTCAGTAGGAATATTAAATAGGAAAAATGTGGGTAATTACATGTTATGAGTGAAAAGCTGGCTTTTCTAAAAGTCAGTTTTGTCAGTTTTGCCAACTTAGTAAAAAGGGCTGAAACATAAGCTCTGGAGATGTTAGTCTATTTCTCCACTAGATGGAGCTGTATACTAATGGTAATGCTCTACTGTATGGCAAACAAGGGCATGTTATCTGATGAGATGAGATGATTAAGATTAAGTAAACCAATATATTAATACAATTAAATAATTTGCCTATTTGTTGTATAACTGTAGGTAAGACATAACCTTATCCCTTATGTATAAAAATGTTGTTATTTACCAGTCATCTGTGGGAACTGGGTACAGTTGATTTTTTTTGGTAGAGCTGATAAGTTTCTATTGGTCTTTCCTTATGCTTTTAGTCAGTACTATAATTACCAAAAAATATAAAATATTTGCAATATACAGTTGAAATTAAATGGCTTCCACTCAACAATTTGCTAAAATAACTGAAATTCTGCATTTCCTTTTGTATAAATATACTGACTGATGCCTATGGTATGCTTAATACTGAGGCTAGTGGATTGATCTCTTGTAGATACTTCTACCAGTTTAGTTGACTGATATATTTACCCAATGTCAGCTTCATTTGTTTCCAAACTTGTTTATACTATATCGCTATCTGTGATCACAATTATCTAATTAAATTAAATTGAAAAAAGCTAATGGAAATATCGTTATAAAAAGCATTCTTCCTCTGAGAACTAAGGTGAACGCTTTGGAACACTCATAAATGTGAATTCTTAAAAAATAATCACTTAACTAGGTGTGAGTGAGAAAGCTGTGTAAAAAACTTAGAAAGGTTTGGTACTTGCTTATGGGACAGAACGTACTTGGAATTCTGCAGGTTCTATACCAAAGGTGCTTTTATTTAATAGTGTGATTATAAATGTACAAGTTTCATATTTAGATGATTATCACTGAGAAATAACTCACCAGGAAATATTATTTGAAAATGCTGAATGTCCTGGATGAAGGTTATTTTAAAGTTAAAGAATTTACTTTGGTGCTTAGTAGTTTTAAAATTTGTTTCTCTTTTAATATCACTACCTTGTTTTAAATGCTCGAGACATCTAAAGGGTATTAATAGACTACAAATGAAAGAATCAATAATCTAAGTAAGATATATAAATTTTTCTTGGGGTCCGTGGGCAGAAAGGGCACCATGCATGCCAGGTGGGAACAGTGTCTAGGCAGGGCCAGGGTGACCAGACTATCCTCACTACGGGTTTTGGGGCATCTCTTCCCCCCAGTTCTAGGAATTTCCTGGTAGCTTCATCTTTGGCTCTGTCTGACAGAGTAGTTTTCAGTGGCTTAGAACAAGCCCCTAATGATAAGAGGTGCTGACTCAGCTCTGGCTCTGGGCCCCACTGTGTGACTTTCACTCAACAGGTGTTGAGTGCTGACCACGCACCAGGCCTGATGGGAGCATTGGGCCACAAAGAACCAGGCAGAGGCTGGGGGTGGAGCAGACTCTGGACAGACAAACAGGGTGGATCAGGAAAGTGATGTGAGGGCTTATTTAAAGATAAGTAGATAAAGAGGTTGTAATGGATCCACAAACAAATGTCACTGACCCCCTATATTTTTTTTATAATCCTTTCCCTTAACTAACTGCCTGAGGGCAGACTTCCTGAAGCCAAGACTCACCATCCCCTGGGACCTGCCTCAAGGCACATGGCCCATCCTTAAAAAACCATTATCTCCGTTAGAGAGATGGATTTGAGGCAGCTTCTCCTGTTCAGAGAAGATGTCGTTTGTATTAAAAAATCCCTTTCTTCCTTGGTAGTCCTCATTGTCTCAATAATTGGATTTTTGTGCGATGAGCAACTGGACCTAGGCCGAAACCCCCTTTTGGTTTTGATAACAAGAGAATGGCATTCCTTCGTTAAAGTATATTATGAGCTGGGCATGTTGGCCCGTGCCTGTAGTCCCAGTGACTCAGGAGGCTGAGGCTGGAGGATTGCTTGGGGCCAGTAATTTAAGGCTGCAGTAAGCTATGATCAAAAATACATATACACATACATAAATTTTAAAAATTAAAAAAAAATTTTTCTTGGTATTTAAGTAGAAGATAATAAAACTATACCTTATCAAAGGCTCCAGATAGGTAACCTACCAAATCGTATAGCGTTTTTAGTATTGATTTTGAGTAAATGTAGTGGTTTGTATCTTTCTGTTATTCTTCATTTTATGATTTTTTGTTGAATGTTTTTGTAGCTAAAAGTTTTGAAATTTGGCCCTTAGGTTCTCTGGCCTCTTCAGGTTTCACTAGTGTGGGATTGTCTTCCTCCAGATACACAAGACAGGAAGTTTCGGTTCAGTAGTGAGTTCTTTTCTAACAGGAGTTTCTCCTTCCCCAATATAATCCTCTGAGAGCAATTCCATGTTTTAAAAAGGTAGAAGATTTTTTCTTCTAGTATTATGGAAAAAATACCACACTAGGAGTTAAAAGGTCTAGGTTTTAATCTGGGATCTAGAACAATAAATATTTGCTGAAGAAATATTTGAATGAATGGCTTTGCTACTTATTAGTGATGATATTACTAATATAACCTACTCAGTGAACCTCTTTTAGAGCCTTATCTATAAAATGAGAATTTATTAATTCAACACACATTTGTGAGTCAGGTAGGCCAATGAGAGATACAAGCTTCCTTCAAGGCAATCAGACTGCTTAACTGGGAGGAACACATAAGTAAATAATTAATATGTACTGTGACAAGTGCTTTGGTAGAGATATGTATAGGTAGAGCTGGACAGAGACAAGTGGATTGCCTCTTTAAACCTGTAAATATTAGTCAAACATTTATTTACTGGTGGTAGGGAGAGATTGATTTTATATTCCTAAAATTATTATAAAGAAATAGATTAAAATGCAAATTTCCTCTCACTAGTTGAAGAAAACATTTCTGAAAAAGACATTTGAAAACATGTTTCCTTTTTCTGTAGTTCCTATTTTCACTACTGAACCAACAGTTTTGGGGAATCATCATATTCATGAATTTCAAAATTAAATAATAGTATAATTTATCAGAAAAGTTATCATGCCATGGAGGCTTAAGCAACTCTATCTTGGATGCTAATCTGCCATGTTGACTTCTGATTAACCCCTGTTCCAAAAATGCCTCTGAATTTTTACTTTATCTGCTATTTCTGTAAATCCTGCCCTTAGGTGAACATAACCTTGACCTTAAGTCCTGCCCTTAGACAGATTCACGTAACATTCTTGACTTTCTCTGAGGGGTGGACTTCAATTGTTCTACATATTCCTTCCCTATGGTATGTAAGCCCTAGGTCTAGGAGTAATTGCGCAGTGATCCACCATATTGTCTTGCAGCCCCCTGGGACATGGCTTCTGTTCCTAAGTCCCTATTAAATGTTTCTTTCCAAGACGCTGGATATGTCAAATTCTTTCTTTGGCCTCTCAGCTTCCTTGGACTTTGGGAATAGGTTTGCATAGACCTGTCCACCATGGAACACATGCATTATTTTCTGAATTTTAACTGAGTGCAACTCTATGTGTAGTAGATATTGCCAATGTTTTTAAATGTCCTTTTAAAAGGACATACGGTGACATATGCAAACCTTAGTAAACTGGCATTGTATTTCTAGTTTATTCCAATGATGTTTCAGTGGCCTTCATAAATTGTTTTACCCACCTCTCTGATCCTGAATCCTAGTTTGTTTGCATTTAATTTGAACAGAACTGACACTTTATAATTTTGAGTTTTCCAGTCTCTGACCATGGCAAATGTCTCCTTTTATTTAGGTTTTCCTTTATATCTCTTCATAAAATTGTATTACTTTCTCTCTAGAGGTTTTGCTTTGTTGTAATGGCAAGACTTTAAGTATAAATGTTGAAAAGAGACATAAACAGTGAAGATTCTTGACTTGTTCCATTATCAAGGGAACAGTACTTAATGTTTCACCATTTCTAGAGGATTTCTTTTGGTTGTTTGTTTTAAGATATTTGTTACCAGATTATTATATTTTAGAATGCATAGAGTTTATTTTAAGGAAATGCATGTTGAATTTTTTCAGATGCCCTGTCTCTCTCTACTTCTCCCATCCTTTGATTTTCTTCTTTAATGATAGGGTAATGAATGCATTAATATCTTTTGAAATATTAAATCTATAATGGAATAAACATATCGGTCATAGTGCCTTATTGTTTTTCCTATATTGCTGGTTTTTGTTTGCTAATACTTTGTTTATGATTTATGTATCTGTCTTCATTAATGGGATTCTCGTCTAATTTTTATTTCATATACTATTCTTATATGGGTTTGGTATCAAGATTTTTCTATCTTCCTAAATATTTTGATGTTATTTCCTACTCTGGAAATTTTTAAGAAAGATTGAAATAATTCCAGATAAGATTGGCATAATAATTTCTGGAATATGCTTTTTTCCATGAGTTTTTCCAATTAGTTTCTTTGAAAGTTTTAGGATTTTTCAAGTTTTCTTTTTCTGCTAAATCAGTTATGATAAGTTGTTTTTTTTTTCCCCTGGGGTTTGTCTATTGAATCTAAATTTTGTAATATATTATCATAGTATGTTAATATTCTCTTTTTAAAATTATTGATACTGTTTTATTTGTATATACTTTCTTTTCTTCTTGGTAAGTTTTCCCACATTTTTTCAGTTTACCAGTCTCTTTGAAGAACCAACTTTTGGCTTTGTTAATCCTCTCAGTGGTATGTTTATTTCCTATGTAATTAATTTCTGCTCTTAATTTTTTTCCTTCTAATTGCTTTGGGTTTATTTTGATTTTGTTCTAATTTCTTCTGATGGGTACTTAAATCATTAATTTTCTATCTTTCTTCATAATACATGTATTTAAGGATATAAATTTGCCCCCAAGTAGTACTTTAGCTGCATCTCACAACTTCTGTTTTGTGGAATTTGTTATTATGAATAACACTACTATGACCTTTGTTGTACAGTTTTTTGAATTTTAACACAAGTGAAGATTCATATAACCACCACTATAATCAGAATACAGACAATACTGTTTCCCAAACACTCTCTAGTGCTGCCTTTATTATTATTATTATTATTATTTTGGAATATTACGGGGGTACAAGTGTTTTAGTTATGTGGATTGCTTTTGTACTGCTTCAGTCAAATTTATACATGTGCCCATCACCCACATAGTGTACATTGTACCCATTAGGTATTTTACCCATCCCCTCCTCCCTGCTCCCTCTAATGTTGTCTTTAATAGTCACATCCTCCCTCTACCCATGCTCCCTGACAAGCACTGATCTGTTGTCCATAATTATAGTTATGTCATTCCAAGAAAGTTCTACAAATGAGAGCAAAAGTGTGTAGTTTTTTGATGTCAGCTTCCTTTGCTGAGCTTAATGTTTTTGAAGTTCATCCAAGTTGTTGCATGGATCAATAGTTCGTTCTTTTTTATTGCTGAGTAGTATGCCACTGTATGCATGTATCAGTTTGTTTATCCATTCATGCATTGAAGAATAGTGGAGTTGTTTCAAGTGTTTGCTACAGATCTTCGTGTGGACATAGTTTTCATTTCTAGGATAAATACCCAGCTGTGGGGTTGTGAGGTCATATGCTAAATATGTGTCTAACTTTATTAGAAACTGTCAAACTACTTTCTTGAATGCCTGTAACATTTTCATTTTAACCAGCAATGTATGAGCATTCTAGTTGTTCCTTATCCTTCTCATCAGTTGATATTGTCAGTATTTTATTCAGTCATTCAGTTGTATACAGTAGTATCTCATCATGATTTATTTATTTATTTATTTATTTTTTTGACACAGAGTCTCGCTTTGTTCCCCGGGCTGGAGTGCTGTGGCGTCAGCCTCGCTCACAGCAACCTCGAACTCCTGGGCTGCAGCAATCCTACTGCTTCAGCCTCCCGAGTAGCTGGGATTACAGGCATGCGCCACCATGCCCAGCTAATTTTTTCTATATATTTTTAGTTGTCCAGCTAATTTCTTTCTATTGTTTTAGTAGAGATGGGGTCTCGCTCTTGCTCAGGCTGGTCTGAACTCCTGATCTCAAACGATCTGCCTGCCTCGGGCTCCCAAGTGCTAGGATTACAGGTGTGAGCCACCATGCCCAGCCTCTCATCATGATTTTAACTAGCATTTCTCTAATGACTGATTATGTTGAAACTCTTTGCATATGCTTATTTGCCATTCCTATATCCTCTATAGGGAAGTATCTGTTTTAAGTACTTTGTCCACATTTTTTATTGTTGAGTTTTGATAGTTTTTTTATATTGTGGATACAAATCCTTTGTAGATGTTTAATTTACAAATATTTCCTCCCAGTCTGTAACTTGTCTTTTAATTATCTTGGCAGTTCTTTGGCAGAGCAAGTTTTAATTATTATAAGGTCTCATTTATAATTTTTTTCCTTTATGAATTATGCTTTTGATGTCATTTCTAAGAACTCTTTGCTAATGAAGATTTTTACCTTTTGTTTTCTTTTATAAAGATTTGCTGCTTTCATTTAGATCTGTGACCCTTATTTAATATTAAAAACATTTTTTTTGAGATGGGGTCTCACTCTGTTGCCCAGCCTAGAGTACAGTGGCATGATTATAGCTCACTGCAGCCTCAAACTCCTAGGCTCAAGCAATCCTCCTGCTTCAGCCTCCTGAATAGCTGGGACTACAGGCATGCACCATTGTGCCTGAGTAATTTTTCTTATTTTTTTGTAGAGATGGGGTCTTGCTATGTTGCTCAAGCTGGTCTTGAACTCTGGGCCTCAAGTGATCCTCCTGCCTCGGCCTCCCAAAGTGATGGGATTACAGGTGTGAGCTACTGTGCCCCACCTGGAACCCTTAAAAAAAATAGACTTTCTTTTAGAGCAATTACAGGTTTATAGAAAAATTGAGTGGAAAGTACAGACAGTTCTCATACACCTTCTCATCTCCTTCCTCAGTTTCCCCTATTATTAATATCTTGAATTAGCTTGGTACATTAATTACAATCTGACTTCCAGTACTATGCTTCATAGAAGTGTTAAAATCAGGCATCCTTGTCTTGTTCTTGATTTGATAGAAAAGGATTTCATTTTTTACCACTTTGTTTGATTCCAGTTGTGGATTTTCCATACGTGTTCTTTCTTAAGTTGAAGTAGTTCTTGTTTACATCTAGTTGTTGCATGATTTTAACATGAAAGCATGTTGAATTTTGTCAAATCCTTTTTTCTATCTCAATTGAGATCATCATGTGTTTTTTTCTCTGTTCAGTTAATGTGGTATATTTCATAGGTTTTCATATTTTCAACCAACTCTGGATTTCACCATTAAACCCCATGTAGTTATAGTATATAATCCTTTTGATATCCTGCATATTTTGGCTTTATAGCATGCTGTTCATGGTTTATTTATCATTATTCATAAGGGACATTGGTCTGTGGTTTCTTTCCTTGTAGTGACTTTATCCAGCATTCGTATCAGAGCAATGCTGACCTTAAGAAAATGAGTTAGGATGTGTTCAGTTCTGTTTGATTTTTTCAAAGAATTTAAGAAAGATTGTTGTTAATTCTTTAAATGTTGGTAAACTTCACCAGTAAAGCCATCTGGTCCTGTGCTTTCCTTTGTCGGAGAAATTGATTAATGATTCAGTCTGCTTACTAGTTAGTTACAGCTCTATTCTAATGTTCTATTTCTCCATGATTGACACTGGGCAGGCTGTGCATTTCTAGAAATTTTCCATTTTATTGAGGTCATCGAGGTGATTGCTGTTCAATTTTTCATAGTACTCTCTTGCAGACCTTTTTCTTACTGTAAAAGCAGTAGTAATACATCTATTTTTATTCCTGATTTTAGTTATGTGCATCCTGTCTCCTTTTTTTTTTGAATTTTCCCACTTTTCATTTATTTTGACATTACTGATGATTCCATAAACTTGCAAGCAGAAGATAGCTGTTCAATAAAATACTTTTCATATATATAATATACAGAAATTATTTTAAAAATCTGTTCATATAATGGATTCTTTTGGTACTAATAAAAATTGAGATACAAATAATTGACTAGAAATGAAGCCATAGCTAAACCAAGATACACAGGACTTTCTTGCATTTCATTTCAGAAAAGAAACCAAATAATTCATACTATGTTAGAAGAATAATGTACATTTGTCATAGTATACATTATTGTATTTTCTTAAAGCAGAGCCTATTTAAGGTTTTTAAATTTAAAAATGTTCAGGCTTACTTCTGTAAACAATCATATCACTAGTTATACACATTTCTCTCATCTTGCAAAAAAAATGCTTATTTAGTTGTCTAAAGTCTAATGATGTCAAAGAAACTAATAACAGCAACTTAATTAGCAAGCTATAAATCAGGTGTAGAAATTCAGCAGTTGAGCTCTATTTTCTACCTACTGTACTGCTGCTATTCAATCTATTTTCTTCATGCATTAGAAGAACTAATAGTCATTTATGGTCAAAATAAGAATTTCTTTATTGGAGCAAATAACAGAATATGTGAGAGGAAATGAATTTCTAATGTCATGACACTCTTTATGATCTTTTAAAAGGTAAAGGATTATGTGTGTATGTGTGGAAAGGAGTAGGAAACGAGAGTAGAAGGTTAAGACAGGTGCTTAAAGAAAATGCTGGGATAGCTACATTAGAATTATATTTATTTTAAAAAAACTGATCTGAAGTCTGCCCAGTGTACCAAAAAAAAAAAAAGAAAGCAAGAAAAGAAAGAAGAAGAAGAAGAAGAAGAAGAAGAAGAAGAAGAAGAAGAAGAAGAAGAAGGAGGAAGAAGAAGGAAGAAGAAGAAGAAGGAGGAGGAGGAGGAGGAGGAGGAGGAATAAGAGGAGGAAGAGGAGGAGGAAGGAGGAGGAAGAGGAGGAGGAAGAGGAGGAGGAAGAGGAGGAAGAAGAGGAAGAGGAGGAAGAGGAAGAGGAAGAGGAAGAGGAAGAAGAAGAGGAAGAGGAAGAAGAAGAAGAAGAAGAAGAAAAAGAAGAATAAGAAGAAGATCTTGGTGCAAGTTTAACCTGATAAGGTATTTGTGGACAAAAGCTGGTAGTGATCAGAAAAAGTTCAATACTTGAAAACACAAAGAAACTCAACAGGAATTTTAAAGGTAGTAGTCCAGAAAATGTAACAGTTAACTCTTATAATCTTTTAAACTGAACAGACAAATCTAGTTGAAGCCAACTATTAAAACACTTTTCGGTCTGAATATTTATCAGCCGATATATTCTGTTGTAGCAATTGGCTTTTTTTTTTTGAGACAGAGTCTCACTCTGTTGCTGGGGTTAGAATGCCATGGCATCAGCCTAACTCGCAGCAACCTCAAACTCCTGGGCTCAAGCAATCCTTTTGCCTCAGCCTCCCGAGTAGCTGGGAGTACAGGTACATGCCAGCATTCCTGGCTAATTTTTTTTCTATATATGTTTTTAGCTGTCCAGATAATTTCTTTCTATTTTTAGTAGAGATGGGGGTCTCTCTCTTGCTCAGGCTGGTCTCGAACTCCTGACCTCGAGCGATCCTCCTGCCTCAGCCTCCCAGAGTGCTAGGATTACAGGCGTGAGCCACTGCACCTGGCCTCCAATTGGCTTTTGAGAAATAAAAAAAAAAGAAACGTTTTGTTAGAGCTACCACATCCAAAAGTGATGAAAATAAATTAGTTCACCCCACAAAGATATTCTTTAAGCTCTAAAGCATAAAAAGCTATATAATACCTTACACAAATTAACCAGTGTTCTTAGAAAAGTAATGCAGTTTTTGACTGATGACATCACAGCTGTATTTGTGGTGAAGTACTAGACACAAGAATGTATGTATCAACTAGGCATTTTCAGGCTACTCAGTCTGTAAGGTTATCATTTAACTCTTGTCACTATATAATAAGTGGTATGCATGTTGGGACTTAAGTCATGAACTGTGGAGAATAAGCAGTGTATTATAGTAAGATTTGCATCTAACAAATAATTGCAGTATGGAACAAACCTCTTCTATGAACTTTGTGATTTGCTGTTGGTCGCTTGTAGTAGATCCTTGATTTGATTCTTCCGTATTCATGCTTTCTCCATCTGCACTAACATTTCTTCATCTTCCTCATCATCGTGTAGGTCTTTTTAAATTAATTGTCTAGCTAGTTTAATATTCAGTCTTTCATTGTAGTGAAGCTTTCTTTTCATTTCAAATTGTAGCTTTATTTCCTCGTTCTCCAGGTGAGAGGTGGCTGTCGTCCTCTCCCCTGCTTTCTTGTTCCAGAACCCGATGCTTTGGCTCCCAGCCTTCAGCAGCAGCGCAGTTCTCAGCTAAGACATCTGGAGTCCTGGCTTCAGCGGTTTCTGAATCACTGGGTGCACCTTCCTCATCACCTCTCACACCATGGTAAGGAGTGCTTGGTTCATCTATCTTCATTAAACCACAGTGTGTCTGCTGGAGGATGTGTCACCAGGATGCTCGTTCCATCCCACTTCTGGGATTTTTTACTCAGCTCTGGGTCAACACTCCCAGGCTGTTCTGCCGACGCCCTGGTAGAGACCATGGAGGTCTGTTCATGCTCCCTGCTGGGCCGGCGCTGGGGCTGGTGGCTCAGAGTCGCTGCTTGGCGCGGGTCCGCGAGGAGAAGCATCCAGCGCTCTCAAAGACCCGCCGGGCAGCCGCGGAGCAAGCGCGTGGACAAGGCAGCCGCCCCTGCTGTCTTGGAAAGGGCTCCCGCCTTGTCCTCACACCACCACCACCACCAGGACGCCAGAGCCAGCGCCACGTGGGTGGCGGCCCTGCTCTGCCCTTTGTCGCTGATGCTTTCTCTGCCTCCGGAGAGACACTTGCCTAGTGCCCTACCCCCGCCTAGCCACCCTCTAGCCTTTTTTTTTTTTTTTTTTTGAGACAAAGTCTCACTCTGTTGCCCAGGCTAGAGTGCAGAGGCGTCAGCCTATCTCACTGCAACCCCCTGGGCTCAAGCAATCCTTCTGCCTCAGCCTCCCCAGTAGCTGGGACTACAGACATGCGTCACCATGCCCGGCTAATTTTTTTTTATATATATTTTTTAGTTGTCCACTAATTTCTTTCTACTTTTAGTAGAGAGGGTGTCTCCCTTGTGCTCAGGCTGATCTCGAATTCCTGAGCTCAAAGGATCTGCCTGCCTTGGCCTCCCAGAGGGCTAGCCTTTTTCTCTTTCTTTTTCTTTTTTCCTTTATTTTTTGGTGGGGGTGGGGGCCATTTAGCTAAAGGTTTGTGAATTTTGTTAATCTTTTTCACCAAGTGACTCTTGATTTTGTTGATTTCCTTTATAATTTTGTGTTCTTTATTTTCTTTGTTTTGGGCTCTAATATTTATTTTCTTTCTAACTATAGCTTTGGGTTTAGTTCTTTTTAAAATACTTTCTTAAGGAGTAAAGTTATGCTGTTGATTTGGGACTTTCCTTCTGTATAATGTAAGCATTTGTAGGGATAAATTTCCCTTTTAGCATTGCTTTCACGGCATCCATAAATTTTGTTGTGTTTTGTTTTTATGTTCATTTGTATCAGTAAAATTTTGTGAATTTCCTTGTAATTTTTCTTTGACCAGTTGTTTGAGTGGGTTACATCACTTCCATATATTTGTGAATTTCCCATTTCTCATTCTTCTGTTTTCAAGTTTCCTACCAGTGTGTCCAAAAAAGATACTTTATATGATTTCCATAATTGTTAATTTATTAAGACTCCTTTGTAGTCTGACATATGGTCTACCTTGAATAACGTTCTATGTACACTAGAAAGAGTATTATCCTGCTGTTGTTGGGTAGAGTATTCTGTATACAACTGTTTGTTCTAATTGGCCTATTGTGTTGAAGTCTTCTCTCTCTTTGCTGATTTTCTGTCTAGTTCTCATTATTGAAAGTGGGGTATCAAAGTTTCCTAGTATTATTGTAGAGTTGTCCATTTCTCCCTTCAATTCTGTAAATATTGGTTTCTTGTATTTTGTAGGTCTGATGTTCAGTGTATTTGTGTTTATAATTATTGTATCTTCTTGGTGAATGGACCATTATTTACCATTATGTAATGTCCTTGTTTGTCTTTTAAAATAGTTTTGGCTGAAGTCTTCTTGTTCTGATGTTAGTATAGCCAGCCCATCTGTCTTTTGGGTACTGATTGCATGAAACGTCTTTTTTCCAAACTTTCATTTTCAACCTATATGGGTCCTTGGATTTAAAGTGAGTCTGTTACAGACCTTATATAGTTTAATTTTTTAATTTATTTTTCCAATTTTAATTTCTTTAATTTGTGAGTTTAATTCTTTTATATTTAAAATGATTATGGATAGGAAATGATTTACATTGTCATTTTTAATTTGTTTTCTGTATGTTACAGCTTTTTTGTCCCTTATTTACTCCATGTCTGCTTTCATGTCTTTGTATTTATTTTATTTGTTGTGACGCATTTTGATTCTCTTTTCATTTCCATTTGTGTATATTATATCGATATGTTCTTTGTTATTACCACGGAAATTGCACACAACATTCTACAGTTATGAAAATCTATTTTAAATGTATACCAACCTAAATTACGTACAAAATCTCTACTCCTTTAAAGCTCCACTTCCTCTCTTTATTTTATCGATGTCACAAATTACACCTTTGGGGTGGAAGAGTCCTACGGGGCAAGGGGAAGCGATTGGACGTGTTCGCTTGAGCTTCTGCCGCCGCGGCCGCCTCGCGATCCCTCCGCATCGACCGCGGCTGGAAATCCACTGACAGCGCGGGGGCGCGTTGGGAGCTGCGTCCCGGCCTCACACCCCACGGGGCTCCCGTCCGAAGGGAGCGGGTCTCGGCGCACGAGCGCCTCAGGCGCGGCGCAAAGCGCGACCGGCCGGCGGGGGCGGAGCCTCTCCCGGGGGGGCCGCGCCCGAGGAGGCGGAAGAGCCCCGGCCGCCGCGCGCTGGCGTGAGCCGCCGCCGCCGCCCCTCCCGCTCTCGCCCGGCCGGGCCCGGCCACTGCCCCTGCCGCGGAGGCAGCGGCGGCGGCAGCTCTCCTCTCCTCGGCGGGCGCTCGCGACCGCCCGGCTGGCTGAGCCCGTCGCTTAGGCTCTGCTCGACTCCCTGCTCTTCCCCTCTCCCCTCGCCCTCTTCCCGTCACCCTTCCCCGACCCCACCCGGCCCGGGGCCTCGGCTGCCCCCGGCCATGGCGTGCGGAGCCACTCTAGAAAGCACTCCGGATGCCGACCCGCTGTTGAGCCCGGCGTCCCCAAGCGGAGGCCATGGGCGCCAGTGTCGGAGCCCCCCGCCGCCGCCGCGTCCGTCTCGGCTGGCTGGGCCGCCTAGCCACAGAAGTGTCTCCGAGTGGGGCCGCCCCCTTCGGCGACGTCTTCTCCCGCCTCACCACGGGTGGGACTGGGCCCCGCGGCTTCCGGGGTGGGCGAGAGAATTGGGGTCCCTGGGCGTGGGGTGCGGCAGCGGGGTGCGGGTGCCGGGCTGTGGTTCTCGTTCTTTGCAAAGTCACTGGGCTACCACATTTCTTTTAATTAGCTCTTTGGGCTACGGAGACACAATAGAAATGGCCTGATGTCAAGGGAGGAGGGCGGTCCGGAGGTAAGGTGGGTAGGGGCGTATTGTGGGAAAGAGGAACAGCCTTTCCTTGGGGCCCCGTGATCGGAATTGAGTATTTCCGTAGTCGGTAGAGCCCCAGCGGAAAGGGTCCGAGAGGGCGATATTATTCATAAATTGAGGCGAGAGAAAGGTCACGTTTCACCCGAATCTCGGTGTCTGTTTGCCTTAATGGATTGGTTGCAGCTATGAACTCTGGGACTGGGAGGTTTGAGACGAGGCGAGGCGACAGCCCCTCTTCCAGTTCAGACGTGGCTGATTTTAGTATAGAGGGGTTGGGGGTGAGGATGGATGTCACTGGGCGAGATCTAGGCCTGTCGTTAATCACCCACAGGAATGCCACTTTGGCTGAGTCCAGACCTGTTTCCCTAGCAGGGTCAACAACAAAGAAAATGGTCTTCTCGAGTACTGTAATATGATCACACTATATGTCTAGACCTAGAGAAATCTTGAACTTTTAATGAAAAGCAAATTGTATTGAAAATTGGGGCTGAGTAGTTACTTTTATTTGGAAATGCTTTCTTTCTGCCCAACAAAGTATGTTGGGAGAAAACAATCTAGCCTTGAGAACTAGAAATCAACCCAAGATTCCAAGTTGACTTCAGACTCTTACTCTTCATCTTGAAACATTTCCTGAAAGAGTCTATGAGGAATGTCTTTTGGCTGCTTTGTATAGCATGTGTATACCCAGTTTTTTCAGAACTTTGAAATCCTTTTGCTCCTGGCGCAGTCCTAGGATAGGCTTTTGTGGACTTGAAGTGTAAATCTGTTTCCTTTGTGTGTAGCATGCAAAGGTTTCTGTGTGAGCCTTTGGTAATATCACCCTCAGACAAAGCCTTTTTTCATAGCTTGATTTAAATGTGTCATTATCATTAGCTTAAAAAGTTGGAAATATAGACCACTGTATTTATTAACTTCCATTTGAAATTGACTTAGTGTTTTTTTTTAATATAAGATTTTAAAATATCCTTTCCTAAATCCGTGGGGGGAGACTCTAAAATACCCAGGCTACCATTTTTGCTGTTAAATATTTGATCTGACTTACTGTCTTGGAGTTGTAGCAAGTTTTCACAGGAATTCTCAGATAATTTTGTTTAATATCATATCTAAACTGCCTTTAAATAAAGGCATTCATTGATTGATTGTTAGAATTTTTTTTTAAAAAAAGGAAACAACCAGTGTCAAGAATGAGCTACTGGTGGTTGATATTTTCAGAGTTTGTCCTTCAGTGAAATGGTATCATTAAAAACTGAAATGGTATCATAGAATCTGCGTTTAACTAATAAGGCCATTTCAAAATAGCTGTAGCAATAAATTTCAGTTAAGGGAGTGAATTAATACAGTGCTAGGTTTGGGAATTAAAGTACTACATGTCATTGCTAAAATAGTCTTGAGCATGTATGTAAACCAGCATGGGACTATAACATGCTCTCCCACTTTAAAAGGAATTTATTCAGAAGGAATTGTTATCATCCCTTGTAAACTTGTCATTTCATTGATATATTTGTAGCGTGGGTTAATGCAGTTGGCTCCACATTATCCCAAGTTTCAATTAAGTGGACTATAATAGTAAAATGACTGGAATTACTGGAATTGTTTAAGCCAGCTGCTTCACATTCACATTTTCTGAAATATTGCTGTCTTCTGTTCTTCCAGGTGTTTTTTAACTTTAGAACTTTGATCATATCCTGAACCCTAAAATCACATCCTAAGTGATTTTGAGTCTGCTAAACATTATTTCAACTAATTTGAATATTAACATAAAAAGTTGACTTGAAAACCAGCTGTAATTGCTGGTTTTGACTGCTAAAATGTACATTTTTAACCTGTGATTTTGGATGATATCCTACATGTAATTTAATTTGGCTTTGTGTTTATATGGCCAGTTTGGGGTTTGCTCCTGTATAGTTTTTGTAATAATATTGTCAAAATGGGAGCTGCAGTGTTGTGCAGGTAATCAAAGAGCTTCCCAGTTTTTGTGTTAGCAGACTTAGAAATAATTTTTGCAAGCACCTAATTTTTAGATTCCTGTTAATATTTTAACACTGATGATTCTTAAACTTCACTGGAGTGAATACCCATATATCCTTAGCTGAAATAAGTAGCTAGGATTGGAAGGGGACCATGGTTTACCAAATTGAGATTGACTAGAACTCTGTAGGAACCTCTATTTTCCTCTCACTCCTGTGAGTTCAAATATAATTTAAATAATGTATAACTAGAGTACTGAAGTGAATTTTTTTCAGAGCATGTATACAATTATCTTTGTTCTCATAGTTTCTTCTGGTGGTATAGCTGAAGTCATGTTGTGGCTTTATTAGTTTCAGGAATTTGGACATCTGTTTTAAACCCTAGCTATTATATTAGTCATCCCAGGAAGGTGATTCCAAAGTCTGACCTGATGACTATTCTTATTTAAATCAATATTCTTCAAACTTTTACAACTTAATACTAGGAAAAAGGAAAGGGCTATCTGAGCTAAAAGAAGTAAAACTTGCTTTCTCAAACCCAAGACTAAGACCCTTTATTATACTAAGTAGTACTGTGACTTTTTTAGGGGCACCTTAACACACAGCATATCCTAAACATGGTTCTGGGGGCACCTGGAATGTTACTAATTCAGAAATGCTGTCCAGGGTCTAGGGCAGGGTTGACAGCCATAGTTTTGTATAGCCTGAGAGCTAAGAATGTTTTTTATATTTTTAAATGGTTGGAAAAGAATCAAAAGAATTAGTTCTTGACATACAAAAACTATATGAAATTCAAATTTCAGTGTTCATAAATAAAATTTTGTTGGAAAAAAAATTACACCTTTATATATTACATAGTCACTAACATAGATTTATGTTTATTATTTGTTATTTTTCTTTTAAAGTACTTCAGGAAATAAAAGTCAAGTTACCAACCAAAATGACTGTAATAGTTTTTAAAATATTTGCTCATGTATTTAACTTTACTGTTTAACTTTATTTTTTATATGGCTTTGAGATACTTTTTGCCAGCCCTTATTTCAACCTAAACAACTCTCTTTAGCATTATTGTAGGGTAGGTCTAGGGGTAGGAAACAACCTCTCAATTTTTGTTTGTCTAGAAATGTCTTAACTTGCCCTCATTTTTGAAGGATAATTTCACCAGATATAGAATTCTTGATTGATTGTTCTTTTTTTGTTGTTTTCTGTTTGCCTTTTGTTTGTTTGTTTCCCTTCATCCCTTTAGCCATATCATTGCACTACCTTCTGCCTGCAATATTTCTACTGAGAAATCTGTCAGTCTTTTCTATGAATCCTTGCATGTTATGAATCACTTTTCTATTGTTAGTTTTAATATTCTTTTTATATTTGCCTTTTAACTGTTTGATTTTTATGTGTCTTGGTGTGCATCTCAGGGTTTTCCTTATTGGTAATTATGAAACTTGTACTTGTTTATTCATGTTCTTCTTGAAATTTGAAAAGTTTTTATCCATTATTACTTTAAATCAATATTCTTCCCCTTTAAATCTCTCTTCTCATAGTGGGACACCATAAAGCCTGTATTGGCCTATTGGATGATGTCCTTAAAGTCCGTTAGACTTTGTTCAATCTTTTCCTTTATTCTTTTTAAATCGTTTTGTTTCTCAGATCCAGTAATTTCAAATTATCTCTATTTCAGTTTTCTTTTTTTTTAATTTTTTATTTATTTTTTGAGATAGAGTCTCACTCTATTGCCCCGGCTAGAGTACTGTGGCGTCAACCTAGCTCACAGCAACCTCAGACTCCTGGACTTAAGCAATCCTCCTGCCTCAGCCTCCCGAGTAGCTGGGACTACAGGCATGTGCCACCATGCCCGGCTAACTTTTTTCTATATATATTTTTAGCTATCCAGATCATTTCTTTCTATTTTTAGTAGAGACGGGGTCTCACTCTTGTTTGGGCTGGTCTCGAACTCCTGACCTTGAACGATCCTCCAGCCTTGGCCTCCCAGACTGCTAGGATTACAGGCGTGAGCCACCGCGCCCGGCCTATTTCAGTTTTCTGATTGTTTCCTCTACTTATTCAAGTCAACAGTTGCATACCTGTAGTAAATTTTTCAATTTATTTATTGCCTTTTCCAACTCCAGTATCTCTCCTTGTTTTTTAATAATTTCTATCCCTTTAATTGGTAACACTACATTTTATATATTTATATAAATACATATTTATATATATTTAATATGTTAATACAATACTATTTATGTAAGTATTGGTAGAGTATATTTTCCTACAAAATTTCTATGTTAACTGAGATTGAGCTTGTGCATGAGTCCAATAATTTCTAATGCATACTATTGACATTATGTTTTTCTTTTTACTTGCAACTTTTGGAAAGTCCTTCTTAGATATGTAATTTAATATAATCCTTACTGATGGGATTGTTGATATTTTGTCCATGTGATAATAAACTCTGAGTGTTAAGGTCCTTGAAAACTGTAACTCTGGAATCTTTACACTAATCATAAACATGGTTGTTAGAATTCCCATAGTTGCACCTATATCACTTCCATGCTGCTGATAAAGAATAGTATAAATCCATAATAACTATTGGATTCTCTGTGCAGAATCAATGTATTTGAATAGCAATTGTTGGAATAGAATATTTTCTCAAGTTCTGGTGTACAAAGTGCTAGTAGAGAGTAATATCTCTACTGAAAACATAGTGGCATGTCGATTATGGTGAGGCTATTTTCAGTCTTGAAGTTAGGGAGGCAGCATTGAAAGCAGAGGTCACTTTATAATAATGGGTTTCAGACAGCATTTTCTAGACTCAATGTATCAAGTGACTATTTGTCTAGATTAAAAACTTCTAATATCAATTCCCAAATCTACCATGTCAATTTATAAAACACACACGTTTCCATGCCTCACAGATTTCATTTTCCATATTTGTCTAATGTTAATATTGTTCACAAGCCTCGCCTCTTTGCAAATTGTTTTACTTACATATTTTTCAAATGATGAGTATATAAACTTAAATGGTAATAATTTAGTTTCTACCCTACATTATTTTATCATGTACTAGTGTTTTATGTCCCATTGTTTAGGACATGATATGAGATTGTTTAATAGTTCTTGTAGTAGTTGCTGTTGTCTTTTTGTTCCTGGCATAAGACAAAATGAGTTTTTCTGTGGCCATCCTAAAATAAAACCAATCTTGTAGTCTTTAAATCCAACTTAATCATGGTGCAGGTTCTTGGG
The DNA here is from genome assembly GCF_020740605.2 of Lemur catta. NCBI lineage: Eukaryota > Metazoa > Chordata > Mammalia > Primates > Lemuridae > Lemur > Lemur catta. The sequence goes on from NC_059140.1 coordinate 10,358,081, forward strand.
ATATTATATTGCCATCAGTGTATGTACATTTTATCTAAAATTTTAAAGGTTTATTCATAATTAATATTTATCATTGGAATACTTTTTTACACATTCATAGAAACTTGTTCAACCCAGCAATATAAAATTAAATATCCCCAATGTGAGATATAATGACATGTAAAATCAAAACTAAACATGTATCTAGACAATTGAAATAATTCAGGTAGCTAGCTTTGATAGTAGAGCATGGTGGATGAAACCACTCCTTGAAATCAGCCCAGACAGGGTCAAGTTTCCACTTACCGCTGTCCAGTGTCTGAATTTAGACAAAGCACTTGCCCTCTCTGTGCTTAAATCCTCCCCATCATTATAATGGCAGCACATGCCTCATACACTAGTGAAAACTAACAAAGTTACCACATGCCTGCCCTTGACGGCAATGCAAGTGTACATCGCAAGTACACTTTAAATGGTACACATGTACATATTGGAAACCTGTTAATACTAGAGAAAATTTAAGTAATATTTCTGAGTAGGCACTGATGGTCAGTGGAGAATGTTGCATGTTAGTTGATATTTTCAATGTAGCCCATGCCTCATGTTCCCCTGCAGGTCCTTTGGCTTTGAAGGCAAATATCAGTCTGTAGGACCTGAAGAATGGCTGTCAGGGATTTGGCCACGGGAATGACCATCCTAACACAGGCCATACTTGGAACCCTGGAAAATTTTTGTCTTTTTTACCATTTTTTTTTTTTACTTCACTCAGTAAAGGTTTACTTCACTCATTAAGGTCCACAGAGTTGATTATTAAGCACCTTATTATTATAGCCAAATCCTTGTTCCCTCTCTCTGGAGGAGTTCTACTGACAATGGCAGCTTTGGGGTGGAAACATTCCCTCAGTGATTTTAGATAAAAACTACTTTTCTATGTTCGCAGAGTGGGCAGGGGTGTGTCCACTGCTACCACTTTCCTCTTGAGTGTCTTCCAAGGAGTCACAGTCAGTCTGAGGAATTCCAGGTGGGCAGGGCTTACAGTGAAAACTACCAATTATATTGGCTCCTCCATATTCCTGTGATGGATCCTCCAAATTCTGGTAAACATTATTTTTTCCATGTATGTGACTGACAAAGGAAGTAACAGAAAATCACAAAGACAGAAGATTTGGGATACTGCTCTATCATTCATCCTGGCAAAGCTGGAGACACTCCATGCAGCATTGTTATCCTTCTCTGGTGCTTTATGTTTGGGGACCATGCCCTGGGTGAGTGGCTCCATGATTTTTATTCTGTATGGGCAAAAGTAACAGGTCAAATTCATACATATGACTAATTTCCCCCCAGATGCTTCTCTGAGTCCAGAGCTACTAAAATTTCTTCTGGTGGGCACTGTTGTATCATTTTACACTCTCTCCTTCATCTTTCAAATTTGTTTGGCTCTTTGTAATAATGCTGATGGTGCACATCTCCCTGATAACCAGTGAAGGTTTCCCAACTGTCAGCCGCTTGTTCTCAGGAGCAGAGACTCCAATGTATGGAAGCTTTGCATTGCCTACGTAAGTAATACAAATCCCTGATCTTCTCAGAAATATGTGAATTGTGTGTATTTTTTCAATATTCAGTTGTTTATTCACTCATCTTCATAGAATTGTAAAAACAACTATGAAATATTCTCATTTCAAGAAACTGTACACACAGATAAATGCATTTGTGTTAGTGTAAATGTGTGTGTACATGAGGGTATGTATTTGCATGTGTTGGTAGCAATAAGGTTATTCTTATCTATCAAGCAATAACATTGGAAATTACACATGAAGAATGTAAAAATAATACCAATTACAATAATGGCAAATGCTTTGCCATAAAGTCTATTACATTTGATAGTTATATCACTGTGGTGATTGTTAATTTATCTCTAAATTATCCAACTGAATATAGCCAAAGTATATTGTCTTTAATAGGAATTATTAGTTTGTTTTTTGTTAAATATAACTATGAGTTTATTTGGAATGTGTTCTTCCTGATAACCTGCTCTATTTTCTTATATTTTATTATCTTAGTTTGAAACCTAGAAATTAAAGCTTTCTTTGAAACACTAATCACGGTGTCAAGTGACAATACCTATGCCCTATGAAGAATATTACATTAATCTATTTACCTTTCTTCAACTTTTAAGAAATTCTCAAGGAGGGAGCCCGCAATGGCGGGGGCGGCTGCTACAGCGAAACGGCAGGGGCCGTGGTGGACACCGGCTGATCACCAAGCAGCCAAACCTGAATGACGCCTATGGGCCGCCCCGCAACTTCCTGGATATCCATGTGAGCAACCCGCAGACGGTGGGGGTCGGCCGGGGCCGCTTCACCACCTATGACATCAGGGTCAAGACAAATCTTCCTATTTTCAAGCTGAAGGAATCTACTGTGAGAAGAAGATACAGTGACTTTGAATGGCTGAGAAGTGAATTAGAAAGGGAAAGCAAGGTTGTAGTTCCCCCGCTCCCTGGAAAAGCATTTTTGCGTCAACTTCCTTTTAGAGGAGATGATGGAATATTTGATGACAATTTTATTGAGGAAAGGAAGCAAGGGCTGGAGCAATTTATAAACAAGGTCGCTGGTCATCCTCTGGCACAGAATGAACGTTGTCTTCACGTTTTTACAGGATGAAATAATAGATAAAAGCTATACTCCATCTAAAATGAGACATGCCTGAAACTTGGCAAGAAGAGGCAAAACGTGACTATTAATGATTCATATGCACCAGTCAAGAAGTTTTAACTAACTTGTAGCATGCTGCACAGAAACTGGTATAACATGCCTTCAGTACACTAACGCTCATGCTCAGTTTTGTTTTGTTTTGTTTTGGCAGTTGACAAGAAGTTAATTTGCTTTAGTGAAAAATCTCTCCTTCCAGCCTTTCTATATAAATAGCTCTTCCTTACTGTTTTAATGTGGTGCACACTATAGCCTTACAAACTTGTTATTCCAATGTAATCTGCAATGTCCTAACTAAAGTTACTGACTTGGTCTTATTTGCACAGTTTTTGTGTCATGTTTGCCTCTGGAATCTGATTAAATAGAATATTTCTCTTTCCCCCTTTTAATATGTGATGTTACTTGACCTAATTTATGTGTAGGAGCACTACACCACTGGTTTCCAATACCACACATGTAAGATACACACTTGTGTGCAGAAGGTATCTTCCTTCAGGCTTGTAACCCTTTACATGGAAGATTAATGAGAGAAATCTTTATATTCTGTAAAAACAAAATCAAATTTATATACTAAACTCATTTGTCTAAAAATTTAAGTTGTTTTCAGATAAAAATTAAAATGCATTTCTGACATACAAAAAACATTCTCAAGTGTTTAAAATATTCAAAGGTAAATACACAGGTCGTAAATGCAAAGCACAATGAAATATTAAAACATCTCTGGCATAATTATGTAAGAGGCTTTTTTTAAAAGGACATCTTAGCCACAGATATATTCTTATGATCTCAACCAGTCACTATACTCAACAGTAAGCACTATAGTGACATCTAATGGCAGAGGTCACTTTTACCTCTTTTATACTTTATATAAATATTATGAAGCAGAAACTCTTTAGTACATGACTTTTTAAATTGCATAGGTTGTTTTAAGTTTATTTGTATTTTTGCATGTTGTAGTCACTCATTTTTTAGCGTTGAATTCTGTTGTGTAAATATCAGACAACTAACATAATTACTCCACTGCTGATACACATGTGAGTGTGCTTTAGTTGGGGCTGTTAGGAACAGTGCCAGTATATAAATTCTAGAAAATGTGTCAGTGACACACATACAAGTTTCTGTTTGGAACATATGTAAAGTAAAATTTTTGTGTCATCTGTTTATATCTCTTCATCTATAAATAATATGCCAAACAGTTTTCCAAAATGTTTGTACCACTTTTCACACCCACCAACAGTATATAAGTTTCCTGGTGTATCTACATGCTTGCTAACATGGTATTTTCTGTTATTTGTACTTTGTCTCCTGCTTGCTATGTGATTATATCAGGCTTTATTTACATTTCCCTGATTACTAAAAAAGTTGAACATTTTTTTACACTTCTTAAGATATTAAATTACTTCTTTTTGAAGGACTATGCTGTTTTATTTTAACCATCCTCCATTGTTTTAGCCATATTTTTTGTATGGGCTTGTAGGAGTATTTATATATGTTGGATAGGAGTCCTCTCTTTGCCCTCTTCTCTCTCTCTCTCTCTCTCTCTCTCAATGAGAAGTTCTAAAATTTAATACAATCTCATTTGTTACTTCCCCCAGTATTAAATGTCTTTTCTTTCATTTAATGATTTTTTTCTATTTTAAGATCATAGAGATGTTCTTTTTTTAAAAAGACATTTTGAAATTTGGTTTCACAATCCATTCAGAATTGATGTTGTGAGGCTAGTTATTTAATTTTTTTCCAGCAGCATAATAAAATTCAGTTTATTCTTCAAATGTTGTTTTATCCTTTTTATTTGCTGTCACATGTATTGCCTCACCCAATTTAACCTCACCTCTCTCTTGGAGCTGGCTTTTCTATAACACTGATAGTATAACTTGTTGGCTTGCAAATAGGAAAAAATCTAAGAGCTTCACATTTTTGACAATTTTGGTGATGAGGGTGGATTTCTAAGATATTAAGGTTATAAAGTATGAAATGTCTGATTTCCTTAAGTACTAAGTTTGATAGTTGACATCTCTGACATTTCACTTTGACACTTCTTGTTTTATTTTTATTATGAAGGTAAATCTTCATTCTTTCAAAGGTATAGTTTGGCTTGTGATTTTCTTTCAAAAATTTTTTGGAACAATTTTTGTGAAACCATGGATAAGTCAAAAATTTGTGTTATTTTCATATACAGGTTCTGTTGTGGGACCAATGCAGTACAGACAGCTCAAATATCAACAGAGAGTTTGGGAAGGGTGTGGCTAATGAATGCACAGTGTGTTTATGGTTTGAGAAGTTCCATTCTAGTGACTTTAATCCTGATAATGAGCCAAGTGGGCAACCTGAGACCAAAGCGGATAAGGATGAGCTGAAAGCTTCATGGAAGTGAATTCATCTCAACCCACACATGAATTAGCAGCAAGGTTTGACATTACTATTCCAACAATATTGGACCATTTGAAACAAATCAGCAAGGTAAACACAATGTATAGATTGGTACCACATGAATTAAATGAACATCAGAAGAGCAATCATCTAAAAGCTTGCCTTTCTTTGTTGTCACAACATAAAGGCAAACGATTTCTACACCGTATTGTTACGTGTGATGAAAAACAGGTACTCTTTGACAATCACAACCATTTGGCACAATGGTTGGATAAAGATGAAGTGCTAAAACACAGACTAAAACCAAATATTCTTTAAGAAAAAACTAATGGTGTCTGTTTGGTGGTCCAGCACTGGTATAATCCACTACAGCTTCATGAAACCTGGTCAGTCGATTACAGTGGATGACTACTGCAACCAGCTGGATGAAATGATGAGGATGCTTACAATTAAGCAGCTGAGATTGGTCAACAGATACAAGCCAATCCTCTTGCAAGACAATGCTTGACCACATGTCACACAAACGATGCTGCTCAAACTCTCTGTCATCCACTATATTCGCCAGACCTCACTACCACTTCTTCCAGGCTTTGGACCACTTGTTGCAAGGAAAATATTCAAGTCCAACAAGCTGTGGAAAACACCTTTTGTGATTTCATCACCACTAGCTCTCCAGGCTTCTTTGCTGCTGGCATAAACAAGCAGTAAAACAAGATGGCCAAACTGTGTTGATAGTTTCAGTGAATACTTTGATTAACTATACTGCTTCTTGCTTGAGATATAGTAAACTAAACTTTTGAGTCAAAATTAGACATTTCCTATTTAATGTAATATAATGTTGTATAAAAGGAAAGTAGAAAGATTCTTCAGAGGCATGCTTAGGGGATATGAGAAGGCTCCCTGGAACAAGTAGCAAAGTCTCTCACCCAAGTGAAAGTGGAGTGAAAGTAACCCATCCACTCTCTGACCTGATATGAAGGCTGTGTGAGGGGGAGGATTGAAATGAGCCATCTGAGCATGCTTCATTTGTTGTTTATTCTCCTCCTGTCAGGAGAAGGAAAGGACAGAGTCCCCACAGCTGATACAGCACTTTGGATAAACCAAAAATATCTTAAGTGTTGTGGTTTTGTTGACAGCAGTAAACTCTAAGGAAATGTGGCAATTGGTGTTCTGCCTCCTAGCAGGGAGTCACTCTCTCCCTGTTCCCACCAATCCCTCTCTCCATGCATGCTCCATTTTAGCAGCTTTATGGAAAAAGTTGAATCTAATTGGGAGGTTTTTTGGAGGAAGCAACTCAAAATTTTATACTTCTGTTTCATACAAGCGCCCAAGTCACTGTCTTCTATGGTGCCCTGGGCAGGAACAATAGGTAATAAAGGTGGGTGAAAATGCCAAGGACAGAGGGATGAAGCATGGCTGCAAAGATAGAAGCTTCTGGTTCTGAATGCTCTCCAAATAAAGGAAGGTACAAAGGTAAGAGGAGAGCTCAGACTTTAGGGTGACAATATTAAAGAGAATAACACCTTCCCATGTCCTGATCCTATCCCTTACACACACCTATTGTACCCTGTTCTGCTCCCTTGCATTCCCCTGTCTTAGAAATTGTGTAAACTCCTTATTCTGTGTTTCCATAGAGAAGAAAATAAACAAAAGCAAGCTCATAAATAAAAAAATCCAAAAGTCAACAAGTCAGGTTTGGGTAGGATTCACAGGGAACCCAGAGAATTGAATGATGCCATCTCAATGAATACTGGAGTCAGGATGACGGACTCAAGAATAAACCTTAGAGACAAGTTGAAAGTTGTCACAGGAGAGCATCCAGGAGCTCTGAAGGTGGCAGTGCCAGGGAAACGGTGGTGGGTACCACGAGCTTCTAAGCAGCAACATACATTTTATCAGGAAGAGAGGAATAATGATCTTCAAGAAATCAGAAGAAGCAAGGAGACTCTATAAACCACATTTCCTCCTTAGTGCTTTAGAGTCTGAGAGAATGAGTTCTCTTTACTTGAGATACAAGGCAGCAATGTCCTCAAGGGAAATCCAGTAGATGGTAGAAACTGTCACTAAAGAAGAAGTCTAACAAAATAAAGCAGTTTCCTAATCATGTAGCTTGATTTCCAGAGAATACAACAGAAAGTTCTGTGTCATATGGGAGGAGAAGGATGCTAGGTTAAGGGAGAAAAATCAGAATATTATAGTAATAATACAGGAGAGAATTTGGTACAAAAGGGGCTTATGATTTGGATTGTGATCAAAGAAACCAGGAATGTTAAGCAGAGAGGGTTGCTACGTGACACAGAAGTAAGGAGGAGAATGCAGTAGCCTCCTTCATCTTCTGACATGAAGTTAGGCATCTCAGGTAGTGAGCAAGAAGTCCAAATCTAATCATGACACACTCATTCATGTTACCAGCTTTGGCCCTATGTTTGTGGTTCCAGCTCAAAGTAAAGCATCAACCAAAGACAACAGGGACCAAGAAGTAAGGTACAAAAAGTAAAATTTTGCTCTGGAGAATCCCCTACAGGATCTTGCCTGGAGGGATAGGAGGAGGAAATGCTTCTGGTCAGCACTTGGTGTCATTTTGCCCTCCTTTCTACCTGCTCCCTCCTTTTGACCCAAGTTTTAATCCTACCTGCTTTGTAACCCACTGCCTTGCCTATAATAGATCCTCCTTGGGTCTTCAGCGTTTTCATTGGTAAAGTTGATATAACATCACTTCTCTAATCAGGCATATTTACACAGTGATAACATGATGTGAAGGGCTTTGAAAAATGTAGTAAGTTGAAGAACTGGGCCACCTGCTTTCACCCATTTTTTCAATTGCTGCTTCAGAACCATTCCCTTAGGCACCAAGCCCCTAACTCTCTCCTAGCCCTTTGATCAGCCTTTGCCTCATGAGGGGCAAAAAGCTACATGGTAGTTAAGGAAGAGAGAGTAACTTTATAGCCCCATTTCTTCTCATTGCTATTTACCATACTGCATTCTCTACATTTGTAACTGGCTTCTTGACAGAACTTAAACCTAGAAACTGGAACCATTTTCCTGGCTGTTGGGTCCTACTGACCAGACCAGAGGGAGGGAAACGTACATGTCATAATGGGTGTTCAGTAATGGGATGACATGACAGCTGGGTGTGAGATAAATGCTGAAGGAAGTGTGAGCATATCCCATTACTCGTTTTGACTCCTTTGGACAAGTGAGTAACTAGAGCTCATATTGGAAAAAATAGCAAGAAAGCTACATTCTGCATTTCTTTCTCAATCCCAGGATCTGCCTTATTCTGTTTCTTTATGTTTTTATTACCCAGCCCTCCTTCCTCCCCTTTTGTCTCAATCTTCTGGCCTTCAGTGTAGCCTCCATATTTGTCCAACTTCTTCTGTTTTCTACCCTACCTGTTTACCTTCTCTGTCCTTCCTTCCCACTACTCTATGTTGAAGATCCCCGTGCCCAGTTCTTCGTTTCTTCCTTCCAGGTTATTGTCCATTGGATGCTGCCATGGTTTTCAGCCACAGCATTCCTCTTACTTCATTATTTATGCCTGTCCTTCTCCTCCCAGCCCTGCTTTCTAGTCCACTTATTCCAGTACCCACCCCCAATGACACCTGATGATTCACAAATTGCATCCTGGAGAGATGGTTTCCCTACTACAGGGATGGTTCTGGTGCTGTTCATAACAGCCAGGACTGCGGATTCCCAGCAGCCTGATCTGGTGGACACAAGAAACGCAAGATGATGGCAAACTAACATTAAGCCTCAGTAAGCTAGAGAACCCCTTTTCCATGACCACATCCTGGTTACCTTTCTACTATTTATATTTTGCCTTTACCCCATGTTGTTAATCCCCTTTGGATGCTAGAGAAACTTTTAACAATTTACTTTTTCTAGATGATCTGATTCTATCCTCTCATGTCTGATCAGCCAGCCTGCATCCTCTACATTTGTAACTAGCTTCTTGACAGAACTTGATCTGTAACCACAGAGAAAACTTCAGGACCAGTAACAGAGAAGGTACAAGAGAAAGAGAAGTAGAAGTCATCTATTTTATTGTCGAAGATGGTAAGTTCTTTTGATTTGCCCTACATTAAAGTGATTTCAAGAGAAGGTGACCCCTGAGAACTCAGACATGGGGCACAAGGTTCCTACTGTAGATATTTGCGGACTCAGGTTTGTTTTTGTGGGTTTTTGATGTGGTTCTTTGCAGACTTCTTTTTTAAATCCTAGGGTTCCAGAAGCATGCCAGGGATTTTCCACTCTTGAGAGATGTTGCCCCAAAAAGGGCTGGGGGTCCTCCTACTCTGCTGTCATTAAAGCTTTTAGGGTTGAGCCTAGTGAGCTGCTTTTACCCTAGAATAAAAAAGTTAGCAAAGTCTACAAGGCAAGAACATGTCCACATTCTACCAAGAAGATAGCATTTGATAAATATGTTTTTAAATGCTCTCGTGAAACTGTTGTCTAGTTTGAAGAAATATCCATATTCAAGAGAGGACTTGCAAATGCAATGAATGTGGTAAAACTTTTAATCAGTCCCCAATACTTACTCTACATCAGAGAATTCATATTGGAGAAAATTCATACAGATGTAATAAGAGGAAAAGTCTTTAATCAGTTATCACATCTACATAGACATAAGAAAATCTACACTGGAGAGAACCCATTCAAATGTAGAGAATGTGGCAAAGCCTTTAACTAGTACCAAACCCTTACACATGTCATAAAATCCATACTGGTGAGAAACCCTACTAATGTAAAGAATGTGTGAAAGCCTTTCACTGTCACTCAAACCTTACACAACATAATAGATTTGTTTTAAATTTTAAGAATATGGCAAAGGCTTTAGGCAGTGCACACACCTTACACAACATCAGATAATCCATACTGGAGAGAAACCCTACAAGTGTAAAAAATGTGACAGACCCTTAATTTTGGATCAGACCTTACTAAATACAAGAGAATTCATACCACTTACAAACCCTGCAAGTATGAAAAAAATGTCAAAACCCTTAAATGGTGCTCATACCTTACTCAACATCAAAGAATTAATACCGGATAGAAGCCCTATACATGTAATAATTTTGGAAAAGGCTTTGTCCAAAATATATACCTAAGACCACAGTATTTATACTGGAGAAAAAAATTACAAATGTAAAGCAGATAGCAAAATCTTTAACTCTTGCTCATACCTTACTTGACAGATGTTCCTGCAAAAGAGAACTCTTAAAAATGTTATAAATATGGAACAACCTTTGTACAAAATATATACCTTAGAAAATAACAGAGAATTTATACTAGGAAGCAATTTTATAGGTGCAATATATGTGGGAACTTATTTAATCAAAAATTATGTCTAAATAAAAATCAGAGGAATCATCCTAGAAAGGACTAACACACTAACTTGGAATGCTTATTATAAAGAATAATCCAAAGTCAAAACAATTAGATAATTTAATTGTATGTGTCAAAGGAACAAAGAGATTGATGTTTCAGTGGGTATAACTATATTTTTAGTAATGATAGTATTTGAGATTTGAACAAATACTATTGATGTAATTAAATTTGATACCATTCTTTCATTTCTACTATTTATGTAAAGGCATGTGGTTGATTGTTGATACCTCTGAGCTATGAGAGGTTATTCTATATTAGGTGGGCATCATTCACATCAACTCTCTCATGGAAGATTAAGAGCACTGAAACATAGGGTGTAAGATGAAAATCTGAATAGAGAAGCTGCTCTTTTTCTTATAACAGTGTTGTAAGTCATGTATAAGTTAGGTGTTCAGGGTATCGTTCTTCTTCACTGAAGTATCAGATAGGAACACTGAATTTTAGAAATAAATGCTTTTACCAATTATTCATTTAGAAGAAGAGTCTAGCCATTGCTTTAATATATAGATATTAACATATATTCATAGTAGCAATAATTAGAAGTAATAAGTATTTGTTGATATCATAGCAATAAAGAAATCTTTACAAATATCAGAAATAGGTACAGAAAACTCCTCTGGTTGGACATGGCCTTATTGTGAATCCAATTTTCTAAATACTTAGCCTTAGTTTAAAAAATAAAGGAAGCACGCTTTTCACATATATCATGGTATCAGGAGAACAGGAATGCTTCTTGGGTGTCTGTAATCTCTATACTAGCCATTGACGATAACACTGGATTTTAAAATGCTTTCTTCAGTCTATGTGTAAACTGGGTTGTTATAATAAATAAAACTGAATGGTTGTTGTATGTAGAACAACATATTATCCTGCCACAAATATTAGCCTGTTCCACCCTGCTCAAAATTGTAGGTAGTATTATTATATGGCAATAATGTACTTTTGGGCAATACAGTCCAATGATATTTCTAGCAATCCTTATTCCCAGTGGTATTAAATTCCAAATAATTTGGAGAACATTTATCTCATAAGTTTTTTTAATTCTTTTACCCTTTTTGTAACTTGTGTGGCATAATGATGGTTATAACACAAATTTTATGAGTGCAATAATAATTGGTATCTTTATTAATCAAGTATGACTATTTACAACATTTTATCCCATAATTTCCTTTTTGCATGCCAACCCTCTGCGCCTACAAAACACACACAGACTTTTGGTTTTGATTTACACTAACAAAATACAAATATATCAATCTAAAGATAAATTTCAGGAGTACAAGAACTATGTAGGAAGTTATTGGTATGTGTGAATGTGTGTGAGACAGAGAAAAAGAGAAAGAAAGAGAGGGAGAGAGAAATGGAGAGGGAGAGTGAGAAAAAGGGAGGAAAAAAATATTGAAACAAAACATGTAATTTTAAAAGAGTTGATGGTACACTAGCAAACTAGAAACTAGAAACCTCACAGATTGTGAAAGAAAATACATTTTCTCTACACTGAATTCATTTCTGAAAAATATCATGGCTCCTTGTCTAGAATCTCCTACTGCAAATTCTGTGTGTGTGTTTCTTGCCTGTTACTCATTGCAAGAACTGTCATGATTTACTTGTTCTAGCATTCAGAAAGTATTTTCTATAACCCGCTCATGGATTTTAATAATGCTTTTATAAAATTTAATGATATTCAGATAGTAACTTAAAGATGTAATTCCACAGCGAGTGTATTAAGTTACATTTAATTTAATTGGTCCATTTCATTTTTTCTTCTCAATTAAAGAACACTATTTAAGCCACTTAAAAGTTGTCTTTTTCCCTTTTTATAAGTACCATCATCTGTTTGGACTGTACTCGGACAGGTCATTTGCATCAAAAATGGGGAGGCCTTGCAAGGCAAGGGGTTGTTTTGACATTAAATATGCAAGATAGAGCAGGGTGTGTAATATATGCTGTAAAATTAGGAGTAAAATATTTTTATTAGAATGACTTTGTACTTCTGGATAAAATAATAAAACATCCAAGGTGAGGCAAAATTAATTCTGCACGCAGGGAGAGTACTTTGCAGGCTTCACAACTGACTCTCTGACCTTAGGAAAAGAAATTCTTGTTTTATATCCTAACGATCTCCTGTTCCTCACTTGCTCTTAACTTTCATCCCCAGCTACACATGCATCCCAGCCCCGCCCCCCTCCTCTGCCTGTGCTCTCTGTATGGCTGCAGCTTCCTCACTGCTCTCCACACCCCATGCTGCCTCACACAATTCTATCAGTTCTGAGGAGTAGTTTGGATTTTTTCCAATGCAATGAGAAATAGTTTTTAAATGGAGCATTTGAGTCCGTTTACAAGTTTTAAATACAAAAATCTGACCACTTAATTCAGACAAGAGGAAAGTAGTCCCATGGTCCAGACCATTAAGCCAGGCAGTCAGCACGGTGGCAGATGTGGAGACAGATAAGACGTGATGGTGGGATCTTTCTTAGGTTGACGGGATGTGCTGAAAGAAAATATGGAAAACAGTTTTGAAATGTGGGGAGAATATTGGAAATATGCCCACTTTAATGACCCTGAGGTCTTAGAGTAGCTACAGGTGGTGTCACTTTATAGACAAATGTGATGGAGATGAGATGGGGACATGGGGAATGCAGTCTGAGAATCAGGGAAGGGGATGCTGTTTCTATAATATGAGGAATTACTGGGCCATGGTGCAGAGCAGCTACTGTGGGGAGACAGAGATTGTTGTACTTTTCCAGGCCTAGGTTAGTGGCAGTGGGAAGGAGATGAGGTTAAATGTCAGGTTGTCAGTCTAGATGTTTGAGATGAAGATGCCTTTGGGAGAGTGTACTAGGCAGAATCAGGGTGTGTGCTGTGGTTACCCACAGCCGCAGTATCTCAAGGAGCAAACAAAAGTATATCCCCAATTTACGTTACATCAACTGTAGATGGGTGTCCTTCCATGGAACCTGAATCACAGGTGGCCGGGACCACCTGCACTTCCGCTCGCCCATTCGTCAGTCTTGTCATGTGGTTCTGGCTCTGTGAGAGGCACTGGGAAAGGTGAGCCAGCAGTTTGCCAGTCAGAGGCAGTGAGCATCTCAACCACAAAAGTTACACCCTGATTTCAGTCTAAAAGTCTCTAAGTTCTTTCACAGCCCATGCTTTCCTTCTACCCAACCTGTGCAGAGTGGAAACTTGAGTGTCATTTGTGAAAATAAATACAATGAAGTTGGGTATTAGATTATGCTCACCTATTTAACACTGGTGCCACTGAAATATAATACTGCATCCCATTCTGTATTAGTTTGCATTCAGGTATCCTAAGACTGCTGTATAGTATCAAAAGATAATGTATGTATTTTGTGTCACGAACATGATGGATACGTAGAAGCACAAAAGTGATGAAATTGTGCAGTGATCTCATGAGGTACTAGTTTTTTTCTATTTACTCTCTCTGATATCGTCTATACTTAGGCACTTTGCTCATCTTTACTCCTTGTGGGCCACGGGCTGGCTGCCCCACCTCCAGGCATCCATCCACAATCCAAACAGCAACAAGGAGAAAATGTGAATCTTATAGGACACAGGGAATTAGATTGGAAGCCATTGATTTTTACTTCAAAGAAGGCCATTCTCTCAGGCACTTCTAAGTCACATTGATCAGAATTCTATCCTACAGCCACCCTATGCAAAAACATGTATCTGAAGCATAGAAGAACACATGAGAACATGATTGGTGATGGCTGTTGTTACCTGAATTGTTTTATAAGATCTGAAACTTGTAACACCTTGTGCACTTGCCATTACCTTGTGCACTTGAATGGGGATTTTTTAAAAAAACTCTCAAAGCCAGGTGTGGTGGTACATGACTGTAATCCCAGCTGCTCAGGAGGCTGAGATGGGAGGATTATTTGAATCCAGGAATTATAGGCTGATGTGCACTGTGACTGTGCCTGATTGTGAATAGCCACTGCGCTCCAGCCAGGGACACATAGTGAGGTCCCATTCCAAAAAAATAAATAAATACCCCTGAAAATTAGAATACACCCATCCCTGATCCACAAGAATGTAATTGTGTATGCAAATGGAGTGCTTACTCTTTGGACGGGTGCCCAAAGGGCTGTTTAATCATTTGCTTGTTAGTTATAATTCTATGGTGAAATTTATGAAACACATATGATAGTGAGAATGTTATATTACTTTGTAAGGGGATAATTCATTTTAAGTAATTCTCCAACAGAGAAAAACTCATGAAATACTCAAATTAGTTGAAATAGAAACAAAGATTGACTAAAACTAAAAATGTGAAACCCATTAATAATTTCGAAAGTGTGATCAAATATAGGTTTAAGTGTGTATTTAGTGAAATTTACCCAATCAATAGGCATTAAAGATTTTCATAACATATTTGTGAGGCTGTCAATTGAAAGAATATTAAAGCTAGAAAAAATGGAGAAAACCGCCTGAATACGATTCTGCTGTTTACAGAAACTGGAATCTGAGAAAGCTCACTTGGTGTAAAGAGCAGAGTCAAGAGAAATGAGGACCGTCTTGCACATCTGGGTGTAAGTTCATCCCCTAAATCTCCAGTGCTATTACCACCACCTTCCCTGCAACTTCTCCATGTATTCCAATGGCAGCAGGAGAAATTCTGATTAAATACTCCCTCAAGGACCTTATTATTAAATTCCCTTTCCTCTTGGACTCCCAATGGTTCATCCAGCTGCGTTCACACATACCAGACCTAAAGGCTCTGTGACTTCACAGTTTAGATCCCAGCCCAGGCTACACGCTATTATCCTGAGTACATATTGAAGAACTTATCTCTGTAGACCAGCAACAGTACTCAGGCTTCCAAGGTAAAACGACAGGAGAAATCCAACCCATATATGACCCCACTTTGACATCGGGATAACTGATACCAGACTCCACATAAAACGATTCACATTATCTATATATCTAACTGCATCCCAGGGGAGCAATGTCCTTACTAGAGAACCCAATCCGAAATATGCACCATGCCATAGTTCTAGAACGATTCTCCTACACAAGCAGCATTAGAAGCACCAGAATAGGTGAACTGTTAACTGGCACATCTCCTCGGGCCTCAGGTAACTCCTTGTGCCCCACAGGCCCCGTCCCCGCTCACCAAAGTTCATCCCCGCGGCCTTGGGCAGCCATGCCTGTCCCCAGTGGGTCTCATGTCAGCTCAGATCCCAGAAGGAGGGATCGCAATGTTCCCCTCTCACCCTGAGGCCGGCCCTCCCCTGGGAGCTGGGATCCCAACCAGAGCTCTGCGCAAAGGGGTGTGAGAAGAGGACAGGAAGGCTGTGTCCGCCCACCTCGCGCCATCCGCCGCCATCTTGGTCCCGGTCCGGTCCGGCTCTTGTTCCCTCACAGCCTCCTTCCACCCTCCCACAAACCCTAGGCAGCACCGTCTCGCCCTCCATCGCCGCTGCAGTAGGGCACCCCCGTCGCCAGCGTCAGATCGCGAGGCCAAAGCCGCCATGGCCTGCTGACAGCCTTGCCCAGCGCAGGAGCCAACCTCACAACAGCGCATGCGCAAGCCACTGTCCATTCAAAGCTGCCATTGCCTACTGGCGCCACCCAATGGCGGGAGCCCCATGAGGCAAGGCCGGGCGCGTCCTTGTCAGGCTCTGGCCTGTCCTCTCAGGGATGCCTGCCAGGGGATCGTCCCCGCTTCCAAGGAGAAGGAGGAGGAGGGCTCAGCGGGCTGAAGAAGGCTCCGTCCTCGCCGGATCCAGGAAGCAACAGCGGGATCCACAGACCGGTCGCCCATCGCCACCTCACAGCCGCCTGCTGGCTGTGTATGTGAGTCTCCCCGAGAGTCCAGACTCTTCATACCCGTGACTCGGAAGGCTCGACTACCCGTATGCCCGTGTGTCCCTCTGTACTCAGGGGTCCTCTTTCGCTGGCCGCAGAGCATGGCCCTGTCGGGACCTGGCTGAGTGCCTCTGGCTTCTGAGAGAGAGAGGGACAGAGAGGGGGAGGGGGGAAGATTATATGTATGTGTGTTCGCAAGTGGGAGTAACTGGTCTGTGGTGTTCACCATTTGCCTCGGGGCTCCTTGAAGTCACCTTTCCTCGTGATGAGCCCCTTGGTGCAGTTCCGCTCGGACTAGGGAGCCAGGTGCCATTCCTTTACTGTGGGGTTCCTGCATCGGGGTGGGATGGTCTGGTTCCATCGTGGTCGGGGTGGCGTCACCTGAGACCGCCAAGAGTAGGAACGTGCTCGCTGACAGGAGGTGAGCCAGCTTTCCCACCCAAAGAGGATGACAGCCAAGCTGACGACGACCACCACCTCACCAAGGACTCTGGAGGCCAGAGAGATGTGCAGGGAAGGCCAGGAAGGAGATTCTGCCACCCCTGGGCCTCATGCCCTACCTATGCTCACGCTACCTTCTCTGACGGAGGCCAGAGGGCAGAGAAGCAGAGATAATGGAGGGACAACATCTGTCCCTCCACAGGGGCCTTTCTGGCTACCTCAGCCATCCAAGGTGATATCCCCGTGGCGGTTGGCAGCTCTTTCTCCTGCCGGGGTGCCAGCTTGTACACCGACACCATGCCCCCACCTGATTTCTCTTCCTCCATGGTTTCCGAGGGCCTGGACCCTTCTTCATCTGGATGAACCGTGTGAGCCAGAAGGTCAGCATTGGGGCATCCACTGCGTGAGGCTTTCCTTCTCCACATTGTATTCTTAGTGACTGTGTAGGCATGACATCCGTGCCCATCCACCCAGCCGTTTCTCCCAGCAAGGGAGTCAAGTCTTGGTGTCAGTGCCCCATCGGTCGTTCCCCATGATTCACATGGGCTCAGCGGCAGCACACCTTGTCTGGCCTTTGCCTTCTGAGGAAGAGGCTGTTTCACTTGGCATCCGCTCTCCGTTCATTCCCTTCTTGCAGGGAGATCTATGCTTGTCTTCTAGCTGGGGAAGTGTGGACAGGGGTGGGCAATGGCTGCCAGGGGCCATTGCCTACCACTGTTTGCACTGACGGGGTGGGGCAGGAGGAGAAGGGACTGGCTTTTGTGTGGCTGCAGGGTAGGGGTGGTCCTGTTCCACTTCGCTGAGGTTGAGGGGCTGAGTGCACTGCTCGGATGACCGTTTTCTCTTCAGGCAAGAATGCCCAGTCTTGCCCAGGCCTGCAGAAGCGGGCCTGTGCATGTGGTCCTAGGTAGGCTGTGCTTTCCCCAAGCTCTCTTGGGGCCCTCTGGGCCCTTGGAAAGGGTGCCTTCTCCTCAAGGTCGGTCTTGGAGCGGGCCGGTCTCCCTGCCGAAACACTTTCTCCCTCCTCGCACCCTGCTGGGCTGTCAGGTCTTAGCCAGGCACCCCTCTCTGGTCATACATGCTGTCCCCTGGACTTGCCAGGCTGCACCTTACCTCCTACCCTGAAGAGCAGAGGGGACAGGCCGCAGCCCCTGCCAATGAAGACTGGGCCTGGCGGGCTGAAGAAGGCTCCGTGGCGGCATCCAGGAAGCAGCAGCAACATCCACGGACCAGTCCTCCATCGCCACCTCACACCCACATGCTGGCTGTGTTCGTGAGTCTCCCCGAGAGTCCAAAGTCATCACGCCCCTGACTGGGAAGTCTGGACTGCCCAATGGCCGTGTGTCCCTCTGTACTCAGGGGTCCTTCTTCTTCCACCGTGAAGCCTGGCCCTCTCAGGAACTGCCTGAGTGCCTTTGGCTTCGGAGAGAGAGACAGAGAGTGAGAGAGATGTGATATATTTGTGTGTTGGCAGGTTGGAGCAACTGGTTTGCCTCGGGGCTCCTTGAAGTCACCTTTCCTCATGGTGAGCCCCTTGGTGCAGTTCCACCCGGGCAAGGGAGCCGGGTGCCATTCGTTTACCGTGGGTTTCGTGCTTGGGATTGGGATGGTCTGGCTCCGTCGTGGTTGGGGAAGCGCCACCTGAGACTGGCAAGAGTAGGAACGACCTTGCCGACAGGAGGTGAACCAGCTTTCCCATATGAAGAGGACGACAGCTAAGCCAATGACGAGGACCACCACTTCAACAGAACTCTGGATGCCCGGGAGAGGTGTGCAGGGAAAGCCAGGAAGGAGATTGTGCCACCATTGGGCCTGATGCCCTACCTAGGCTCAGCCTACCTTCTCTGATGGAGGCCAGAGGGCAGAGAAGCAGAGACCATGGAGGGAGAACATCTGTCCCTCCACAGGGGCCTTTCTGGCTACCTCAGACATTCAAGGTGGCATCCCCGTGGCGGTTGGCAGAGCTTTCTCCTGCTGAGGTGCCAGCTTGTGCACCGACACCATGCCCCTACATATTTTCTTGTCCTCCATGGTTTCCGAGGGCCCAGACCCTTCTTTATCTGGATGAACCGTGTGCGCCAGAAAACATGCCCACTCCATCAAGGTCAGTATGGTGGGGCATCCACTGTGTGAGGCTTTCCTTCTCCACAGTGCCTTCTTAGTGACTGGGTAGGCCTGACGTCCCTGTCCATCCACCCAGCTGTTTCTTCTGCCAGCAAGGGAGTGAAGTCTTGGTGTCAGTGCCCCATCGGTGGTTCCCCATGATTCACATGGGCTCAGTGGCAGCACACCTTGCCTGGCCTTTGCCTTCTGAGGAAGAGGATGTTTCACTTGGCGTCCGCTCTCCATTTGTTCCTTTCTCGAGGGAGATCTATGCTTGGCTTGTTCCTGGGGAAGTGTGGGCAGGGGTGGGCAATGGCTGGCAGGAACCATTGCCACCACTGTTTGCCCTGGGTGGGGGGAGCAGGAGGAGGGACTGGGTTTTGTGTGGCTGCAGGATGGTGGTGGCCCTGTTCCCCTTCGCTGAGGTTGGAGGGCTGAGTGCACTGCCCGGATAACCATTTTCTCTTTGGGCAAGAATGCCCAATCTTTCCCAGGCCTGCAGAAGCGGACCTGTGCATGTGGTCCTAGGTAGGCTCTGCTTTCCCCGAGCTCTCTTGGGGCCCTCTGGGCCCCTGGTAAGGGTGCCTTCTCCCCATGGTCGGTCTTGGAGCGGGCCGGTCCTGCTGGCGAAATACTCCCTCACTCCTTGCGCCCTACTGGGATGTCAGGTCTTAGCCAGGCACCCCTCTCTCTTTCTGGGACTTGCCTGGCTGTGCCTTTCCTCCTACCCTGAAGAGCAGAGGGGGCAGACCGCAGCCCGTGGCAATGAAGACTTGGTCTTGCGAGCTGAAGAAGGCTCCGTGGTGGCATCCAGGGAGCAGCAGTGACATCCACGTACCGGTCCACCATCACCACCTCACACCCACAGGCTGGCTGTGTTCATGAGCTCCCCGAGAGTTCAAAGTCATCACGCTCCTGACAAGAAAGTCTGGACTGCCTGATGGCCGTGTGTCCCTCTGTACTCAGGGGTCCTTCTTCTCCCACTATGAAGCCTGGCCTTGTCAGGAACTGCCTGAGTGCCTTTGGCTTCAGAGAGAGAGAGAGACAGAGGGCGGGGGGGGGGGGGGGGAAGGTGATATGTATGTGTGTTGGCAGGTGGGAGTAACTGGTTTCCCTGGGGCTCCTTGAAGTCACCTTTGAACTTCCCGAGAGTACAAAGTCATCACGCCCCTGATTCGGAAGGCTGGACTTCCCTATAGTCGTGTGGGCCTCTGTACTCACGGGTCCTTCTTTGCCCACCGTGGACCCTGGCCCTCTGAGGAACTGCCTCAGTGCCTTTAGCTTCAGAGAGAGAGACAGAGAGTGAGAGAGAGAGTGACAGAGAGATGTGATATGTTTGTGTGTTGGCGGGTCGGAGCAACTGGTTTGCCTCGGGGGTCCTTGAAGTCACCATTCCTCGTGGTGAACCCCTTGGTGCAGTTCCGCTCGGGCTAGGGAGCCAGGTGCTATTCTTTTACAGTGGGGTTCCGCTTGGAAGTGGGATGGTGTGGTTCCGTCGTGGTCGGGAGGGGTGCCACCTGAGACCGGCAAGAGTAGGAACGACCTTGCTGACAGGAGGTGAACCAGCTTTCCCATACAAAGAGGATGATAGCCAAGCTGAGGACGGCCACCACCACTTCAACAGAACTCTGGATGCCAGGGAGAGGTGTGCAGGGAAAGCAAGGAAGGAGATTCTGCCACCCTTGGGGCTCATGCCCTACCTAATGCTCATGCCTGCCTTCTCTGACGGAGGCCAGAGGGCAGAGAAGCAGAGACTATGGAGGGAGAACACCTGTCCCTCCACAGGGGCCTTTCTGGCTAGCTCAGCCATCCAAGGTGGCATCCCCGTGGTGGTTGGCAGCGCTTTCTCCTGCTGAGGTGGAGCTTGTACACCAACACCATGCCTCCACATCATTTCTCATCCTCCATGGTTTCCGAGGGCCTGGACCCTTCTTCATCTGGATGAACCGTGTGCGCCAGAAAACATTCCCACTCTATCAAGGACAGCATTGGGGGCATCCACTGTGTGAGGCTTTCCTTCTCCACAGTGCATTCTTAGTGACTGGGTAGGCCTGACGCCCATGCCCATCTGCCCAGCCATTTGTTCTGCCAGCAAGGGAGTCAAGTCTTGGTGTCAGTGCCCCATCGGTCGTTCCCCATGATTCACATGGGCTGAGCGGCAGCACACCTTGCCTGGCCTTTGCCTTCTGAGGAAGAGGCTGTTTCACTTGGCGTCCGCTCTCCATTTGTTCCTTTCTCGAGGGAGATCTATGCTTGGCTTGTTCCTGGGGAAGTGTGGGCAGGGGTGGGCAATGGCTGCCAGGGGCCATTGTCCACCACTGTTTGCCCTAGGGGGCGGTGAGCAGGGGCAGGGACTGGATTTTGTGTGGCTGCAGGGTTGTGGTGGCCCTGTTCCCCTTCGCTGAGTTTGGGGGGCTGAGTGTACTGTCCGGATAAGCATTTTCTCTCCAGGCGAGAATGCCCAATCTTGCCCAGGCCTGCGGAAGCGGGCCTGTGCATGTGGTCCTAGGTAGGCTCTGCTTTCCCCAAGCTCTCTTGGGGCCTTCTGGGCCCCTGGAAAGGGTGCCGTCTCCCCAAGGTCGGTCTTAGAGCCGGCTGGTCCTGCTCGGGAAACACCGCCGCCTCCCTCCCTGCGCCCTGGTGGGCTGTCAGGTCTTAGCCAGGCACCACTCTGGTCACACTTGCTGTCCCTGGGTCTTCCCTGGGTGTGCCTTTCCTCCTATCCTGAAGAGCAGAGAGTACAGGCTACAGCCCCTGGCAATGAAGACTTGGCCTAGCGGGTGAAGAAGGCTCTGTCACATTGTCTAGGAAGCTATAGCAGGATCCAGGGACCTCTCAGCCATTGCCACCTTAGGCCCAGCTGCTGACTGTGTAAGAATAGTCTTGAAAAGCAGACACAATTAAAGATCGGGGAGATATAAAATATAGATCCTTTTATGAACAAATATTTGCCAATATCATCAAAAACAAGAAAAATTTAGCACATTCCTAGAAAAATATAAACCACCTCGCTGACTGAATAAAAAATTTACAAATCTAAATCATTACAGAACTATTAAACATTTTCAATTAGTTGTGAACGTATTTCTGCAAATAGAATAAACCATTTCACATCGGCTTTGTGATTAAATTCTAGCAAATATTTAATAAATCTAAAATTCCACAGCCAGGCATGGTGACTCTCACTTTTAATTGTGGCTCTTTGGGAGACGAGGTTGTGGATTGCTTAAGATCAGGAGTTCAAGACCAGCCTAAGGAAGACTGAGACCCCTTCTCTAAAAAAATAGAAAAATTAGCCGGTCATGGTACCATACACCTCTATTCACAGCTACTCTGGAGGCTGAGGCATGCGGATCACTTGAGCCCAGGAGTTTTAGGCTACAGTGAGCTATGATGACTCCACTGGATTCTAGCCTTGGAATCAGAGCAAGACCCTGTCTCAAAACAAAACAAAACAAAACAAAACAAACAATATATATATATATATATATCCACACTTACAGAAACTCTTTCAGAAGACAAGAAAGAAGAAACTCTCCCAAATTATTTTATATTAACAATATATCCTTGGTACAAAACTAGAGAAAATAATTTTAAAGAACATTGATGTTGATAAAAACAAATGAAAATGGAAATACAACACACCAAAATCTATGGGATACAATGAAATGCAGTACTAAGAGAGAAATTGATATCAATAAACCTCTACATCAAAAAAAAAAAAGTAGAAAGATGTCAAATAAACAACCTAGCAATGCACTTTAAGAAACAAGAAAGGAAAAACAAGTGAAACCCAAAATTAGTAGACAGAAAGAAATAATAAAGATCAGAGAAGAGATAAATGAAATTGAGACAAAAACACAATAAAAAGATTAGCAAAACAAAAGGTTAGTTTTATGAAAAAAACAAAATTGACTAAACTTCAGTTAGACTAAGAAAAAAAAGAAGATCCAAATGCATAAAATCAGAGATAAAAAAGGAGACATATTGTTACCACAGAAATTCAAAGGAACATCAGAGACTATTATGATAGTCTATTATGATGCCAATAAATTGGGAAACATAGAAGAAAAGGACAAATTCCTAGACACATACAGCCTACCAAGATTAAACCATGAAGAAACAGAAAACCTGAAGAGACCAATAATGAGTAACAAGATAAAAACAGTAATAAAAATTTCCCATCAAAGAAAAGCCCTGGGCCTGATGGCGTCACTGCAGAATTCTATGAAATATTTAAAGGAGAACTAACACCAATTCTACTCAAACTATTCCAAAAACTTAAAGAGGAGGAAATACTTCCAAACTCTGTTCTAGGCCAGCAATACCCTGATACCAAAACCAGACAAGGACACAACAAAAAAGAAAAATACAGGCCAATATCACTGACGAACATAGATGCAAAAGTCCCCAATAAAATACTTGCAAACCAAATGTAACCACACATTAAAAAGATTATTCTGTATGATCAAATGGGAGTCATCCTGAAGATGCAAGGATGGTTCAACACATGCAAATCAATAAGCATGGTACATCACCTTAAGGACAAAAACTATATGATCATGTCAATAGAAGACAAAAAAAGTATTCAATAAAATTCAACATCCCTTCATGATAAAAACTCTTAACAAAGTGGTTATAGAAGGAACATATTATAACTCAAAACAGTAAAGGCCATATATGACAAACTCACAGCTAGCATCATACTGAATGGGGAAAAATTGAAAGCCTTTCCTTTAATATCTGGAACAAGACAAGGTTGCCCACTTTCACTGCTTTTATACAACAGAGTACAGAAAGTCCTAATCAGAATAATTAGACAAAGAAAGAAATAAAGGGCATCTGAATTAAAAAGAAGTCAAATTGTCCTTGTTTACAGATGATATTATCTTATGTTTAGAAAAACCTGAAGATTCTGCCAAAAACCTTTTAGAACTAATAAATGAATTCAGTAAGATTGTAGGATACAAAATCAACATATAAAAATCAGTAGCATTCCTATATCCCAATAGTGAACACTCTGAAAAATAAATCAAGAAAGCAATCTCCTTTATAATAGCTATAAAAAAGTTAAAATAAAATGCCTAAGAATAAACTTAACTAAAGAAATGAAAGATCTCTACAATTCAAACTATAGAACACTGATGAAAGAAATTGAAGAGGGTACAAAAAATGGAAAAATATCCCATGTTCATGGATTGGAAGAATTAATATTGTTAAAATGTCTATAGTATCCAAAGTGATCTACAGATTCAATGCAATCCCTATCAAAATACCAATGACATTTTTCACAAAAATAGAAAAAGCAATTCTAAAATTAACAGGGAATGACAAAAGACCCTGAATAGTTGAAGTAGTCCCAAGCAAAAGGAACAAAGCTGGAGGCATTCCATTACCTGATTTCAAAATATACTACAAAGCTATAGTAACCAAAATGGTCATGGTACTAACATAAAAAGAGGCACAGATCAATGAAACAGAATAGAGAACCCAGAAATAAATCCATTCACTTACAGCCAACTCACTTTTTACAAAGGCACCAAGAACATACATTGGAGAAAGGACAGTCTCTTAAACAAATGGTGCTGGAAGAACTAAATATTCCTACACAGAATAATGAAATAAGACCCCTATCTCTCACTATATACAAAAATCAAATAAAAATGGATTAAATACTTAAATGTAAGACCTGAAACTATGAAACTACTAGAAAACACTTAGGAAACACTTCAGGACTTTGGTCTGGACAAAGATTCATCAAATAAGACCTCAAAAGCACAGACAAACAAAGCAAAAGTTGACAAATGGGATTTTATCAAGCTAAAAATCTTCTGCACAGTGAAGTAAACAATCAACAAAGTGAAAAGAAAACCTATAGAATGGGAGAAAATATTTGCAAACTACACATTCAACAAGGGATTAATAACCAGAGTGTATAAGGAACTCAAACAAATCAATAGCAAAAATCCAAATAATCTGATTTAAAAAAGGGCAAACATCTGAATAGACATTGCTCAAAATAAGACATACAAAATGCCAAAGGTATATGCAAAAGTGCTCAACATCACTAATCATTAGGAAAATAAAAATCAAAACCACAATGAGAGATCATCTCACCCTAGTTAAAACAGATATCAAAAAAACAGAAAACGAATATTGGCAAGGATTGAGAGAAAGGGGAACATTCATACACTGTTGATCAGAAAGTAAACTAGTACAGCCACTACGGAAAACAGTATGGGGGTTCTCAAAAAACTAAAAATCAACTACCACGTGATCCAGCAATCCCACGCTGGGTATATATCCAAAAGAAAGGAAATCACTATATTGAAGCAATATCTGCACTCCCGTGTTTATTGCAGCACTAGTCACAATAGCCAAGATATGGAATCAACTTAAGTGTTCATCAGTGGATGAATGGATAAAGGAGATGTGGTACATATATGCAATGGAGTAGTATTCATCCATAAAGAAGAATTAAATTCTGTCATTTGTAGCAACATGGATGGAACTGGAAGATATTATGTTAAATGAAATAAGCCAGGCACAGAAAGACAAATATGGCATGTTCTCACTTGCATGAGGGAGCTAAAAAAAATTGATGTAATGAAGGTAGAGAGTAGAATGATGGCTGGGAAAAGTAATGGGGATGGAGAAGAAGGGGGGTTAGTTAAAGAGAACAAAACTACAGTGAGATAGAAGGAATATGATCTAGCACAAGAGAGCAACTATAGTTAGCAATATTGTATATTTTAAAATAGCTAGAAGAGAAGAATTGGAATGCTCCCATCACAAAGAACTTATAAATGTTTGAGGAGATGGATATCCTAATTACCAGATTTGATCCTTACACATCTTATACTTGTATTGAAATATCACATGTACCCTAAAAATATGTACAACTAATATGTATCAACAAAAATTAAAAATTAAACTGAAAACAAAGGATGAGGGAGGAAGAAACCTACTAAACCAAATGTTAGCAAACCAATTCCACAAGGCATGAAAAGATACTACCTCATGTTCAGGTTGGATTATTCTAGGAATGCAAGATGAATTTCATATTAGAAAATTCACTTAGATAATTTACCACTTTAATGTGTTTTTAGAAACCACCCCTTGTATCTGACATTGGATTCTGGCAATCCAAATAAGACAGTAAAAAAAAAAAAAATAAAGCATTTAAGTTTTGGAAGTGAAAAAATTTAAAAATATCTTTATTCACAAATGATAGTTTTCACTAAAAGATTCTATAAGGCAATTATTAAAAATTAATAGGAGAGCCTGGCAAAGTTACATTGATATGCGATCAATTCACAAAAGTCCATTGCATTTCTGTACACCAGGAGCAAACTGAAATTCAATTTTTAAAACATACTGTCTACAAGTGTAACAAAAAATAATGTTTCTAAGAATAAATGCAGCAAACATGTACAAGACCTTAATGTAAGAAATCCTAAGACTACGTTAAAAGACATTTTTAAAAAAACTTAATTAATGGAAACACATGTCAGATGTATAGTTGGGAAGACTCAATATTGGAATCACATCAACTCTCCCACAAATTAATTCATGGAATTAATTAAATCCTAATTAAAATGCAAATTAATGTTTCACAGAATTTGATAATATGATTGCGAAGTGTATATGGAAGTTCAGGTTGCCAATAGTTAAGACACTTTTGAACAAGGAAAACAAGGTGATGGTACCTGTGCGACCCAATATCAAAACATATTAACACAACCATGTGTAGTATCGGAGCAGGAATAGACAAACCAAGCAATGGGCCAAAAAGAGAGCGAACAAACTGACCTGTGAGTATAGTATGGAAACCTGATTTACTGCTGTTTCTATGGGAAAATCTGGGCTGCTCACTAATTTAAGGGCATGAAAATGAATCCACACTTCACACTATACACGTACAAAAAAATCATTCCAGATAGATCAAAATTTTTAATGTCAAAGGCAAACTCTAAGACTTTGAAAAAGGGGGAAAAAAAAAAACACACATAGGCAACGCAACCTGCAAAATACAACTTAGATTCAGAGAAGCAGCTCTGGGTGGGTTAGGGGCTGTGGCCCTGGAGTTTTGCTGCCTCAGTTCCAATCCCTGCTTCACTACTTCCTAGATGAGTGGTCTTCGGAAAATTACTGAATTTCCCCAAGCAAGTGTCTTCATCTGCAATAACGGGGTAATATTAACACCCCCCTCCGGAGGTTTTTGTAAAGCTTCAGTGAGATCCTTTCTGTAAAGTGCATAGCACAGGATCAGCATGTGGTAGAAGCTCAGGAATGCCACCAGGACAATGGCCCTGGCCGTTTGGACAACTGTGGGAGAATCCAGGGAACCAGAGCCGCATTCCCTGGAGAAAAGCAGGAAATTCAAGATTTGATGCCCTGGGGAAAGAGGCCTAGGATTTTGTGGTGTTCCAGTAGGAAGAGCTAGTTCTGAGGGAGTCGGATGCCAGAATACAGAAGAAATGTTTAGCCATTTAAAATGGACCAATGGCTGTTTACTCCAGCAGATTTTGCTATAAGATGGGGCAACTACACAGCCCATTTCTCTTTAACCTGATTTCTTTTTAATTTCATATGTCACAGACATCTCATCATGTCAATAATATATGCAGATCTGCCACATTCTGGATTTGCCTAACATCCTGTACTGCAGATATAATATAATTTATGTAATTGATCCACTCTTGATGAACATTTAGATAGCTTCCCTTTTATGTTTTTTTACTTTAAAACCATAAGAAAAATAATGAATCAATACAAATGTAAAAACAAGCACACATAGGTATCTACATGTGTGTGTGTGTGTAGAGAAAGCATTTCAAATTGGAGTGGGGATGAAGAGACCCCATTCTCTACCAATTTCTCTGTAAGTGAAATCATAGAATCATTGAATGACAGGGCTAGATGGGGCCTTAGAAATATCCAGTGGGATGACTTTAAGTTTATAGTGTTGTCTGTTGCAACACCATTCAAAGTAGCCAAAATATGGAATCAGCCAAAATGCCCATCAAAGAATAAACAGATAAACAAAATGTGCAGAGCACTAAACACAAATGGAAACATGTAATTGCTGAATGTTATAAACTCCTACTCTAGGCTTGGCTGGAGGTAGGCGCTCTGCACATGTCACTTATGCTTACAACTCTCTTCTGGCAAGTACCGCTAGAGTGACCATGTGACGAATAAGGAAACTGAGGTCGTATTGTTAGTAAGTGGCACACTTGGCAGTCCAACAAGTAAAACGGAGAAGCCTGAATTATTCTGGTGAAGCATGTATGGGACTGCACAGGCCTACCCGACCTGCTCTACTCTGTACACACACCTCTGGCTTTTCCACTACCCCCAGAAGATTCCCAGACCCAATTGCAAAATCAGTTCTTCAAACTGAAGATGAGGACCAGAGCCCTTCAGGGATCCAGCCAGCAGTAGGTAGTGGCCAAGGACAGGGACACCGTGGACCGGCGGCTCCTCGGCAGACTGCTGCCTATGCAGGGAGCAGCCAGGCGGGCCCGTGGGAGGATGGAGAAGGGGAGCTTTACCCGGGAGAAGCCAGAGCAGATGCTGATGAAATCCCCGAGGTTCTGTGATTCTCTGACAAGGGGGGTGAGGTCTTACCTTCCCTGCCTTTTCTTAGTCCTCTTCAAATTGTAGCAGAGTGCAGACACTAAGACACATAATTTATCACCACCATATTCTTCTTCCTAAAACATTCTCATCATCTAATCACATCACGGCTCAAGAATGCAGAGGTGTCGCTCTCGGCCTGCAGAAAGGCTGCTCCAGTTGCCCCGGGAGCCTCTGCTTCCTCGGAGACAACCTGGGCATCACGGAAGAGGAGTGAAGGTCAGGGCACAGCTGACCAGGGATATCTGGGTTCCCCTGCCCTCTGTTAAATTTGTATTTATTAATTTTTAAATTCACATACTGTAAAATTCACTTGTTGGGTGCACACTTCTAGATTTGACCAATGCATGGCATTGTGTAACCACTACCACAATCAAACACAGAGCGGCTCCATCACCCCCAGTGACCTGCGTGCCACCCTCGGCCCTTCCCTGCTCGGTGGTCCTCGGTCTTTTGGCCTTTTCCAGAATGTCAGTTAACTGCAGCCACACAGAATGAAGTCTTTGAGTCCAGCCGCTTTCAGCGGGCATAAGGCATATGAAATTCATACATTCAGTTGCATAAACCAACAGTGTGGTCCTTTTTACTACTGAGAGGTATTCCGTTGATGGATGAGCCACAGTTTGTTTATCCGTCCACCCACCGAGGACTTCAGTTTAATCAGTTTGCAGTTTGAGGCCATTATGAATAAAGCCACTATAAATATTTGCACACTTTACAAATGTAAGCACAGTTTTCCTTGTTTGTATTTTTAACTTGGGTATATTCCTAGGTGGGATTACTGATTTGGTAAATGAATGTTTAACTTTCTAAGAAACTGTCAAACTTTTTGAAAGTGGCTGCACCACTCTGTATTGCCACCTGCGATGTGTAAGTTTCAGTTCTACACCCTGACCAGGACGCAGAATTTCTGATTTTTAACTTTACCTACTTGTAGCGACATCACCTTGTAGCAGAATTGGCATTTCCCTAATTCCTTGTAATGCTGAGCATCTTTTCACGTGCCTTTTGCCATCAGTGTATCTTCTTTGATGACACGTCATTCAAGTCTTTTGCCCATTTATTTTTAGAGAGGTTTTAGATTCACAGCAAAATTGAGTGGAAGGTATAGAATTTCCCATATACCCCTTCCTCATATATCTAAAAATTTCAAAATTTTACATGTGATGCTTAGCTCTATGATATACTTTGCATTTATTTTTATATCTTTGCATAGAGTTTTCTGATTATTCTGGCATCATTTTTTTTGAAAAGGTTATCCATTCTCCATTGATTTGTTTTTGCACTTTTGTCAAAAATCAATTGATCGAATTTGAGTGAGTCTCCTAACTCTCCACTCTGTCCCATTGACCAAAGTGTCCATTCTTTTGCCAAACCCAGACTGTCTTGATTACTGTTGCTTTACAGTAAGTCTTGAAATTAGATTATATGAGTGCTTCAAATTTTCTTCTTTTTCAAACTTTTTTTGGCTATTTCAGCAGCCCTCTTTTAGTTGTGCTTTTACCTGTTTCATCCAATGAAAACCACTGGCCTGCACTGGCATCGCACGTGATTCTCCAGCCTCCGGCCCAGCTCCCCTTCTCTGGCCACACACTCCCGCCTCAGGCGGTGAGCCTCCCCCAGAAACAGCCTCCGCCCACCTCCTGCTCACGAACTCTCCCCAACCTCCCACCACCCTCAGCAGCACCCTCACCATGCAGTCTCCTCTGACACTGTCACATCACAATGCACAAGAACCTTTCCTTCCTGAAGCTTCTAAGGCACTTATTCTACGATTCTCCTTGATCCCTTAGTGTGGATCTGTGGCCTGGCGACATGAGAATCACATGGGGAGTTCTGAAAACCCAGATTCCTCCCTTGCTGACTGGCTGTCCGAGAGCCTCCTTGGTCATCAGTGGGGCCTGAGATTCTGATGATTTCACATTGGCCAGAAGATTCCACAGCAGTCGGGTGCGGGGACTTCAGTTACGACACGTATCCTGAACTACTCGTGTTGCTGGTCACTCTATCGTGCATCTGTAAATATATCTCATGCATAGAGACCTGGTCCTGCACTTCCGTTCTCCCCAAGCTCTTTTGTGCTCTTTGAATGTTTAGAAACCATGTTTTTAGAAGTGGTTATTGACTGAAGACTTGGTTGTGATCCAAAATTGCACAGCAGAGCTGAGTAGTTGCCGAGGAGACTGCATGGCCCTCCGAGCCAATGGCATTCACTATCTGGCCTTTGGCAGGAAAGTGGCTGCAGTTCTAGAAGAAGCAGTGGGTCACAATCCTGGTTGAGCAGCAGAACCCCGTGGAAGCTCCCAGAGCTCAGACCTACTGAATCCCCTGCTCTGGGGGAATCAGTTAACTGTGAAAGTTCTCTGGGTGGTCCCGGTGCAGCCCACCCCCTGCCAGAACCACTGAATGGGGGAGGGGCCGAGGCCATCCTGGCTCCACTCTAACCTGCCTGTCACCTTGGGCAGGTCCTCATGCCTCCCTGCACTTCAATTTTCTCATCAAGAAAAGGGCTGATTGACACAAAACATCTCTGAGGGCCCCACGATGCTAACATTCTGTGATCCTATATTCTTCTAACATTTGTCATAATTAGGCCATTTAATGGTGAGATGCCTGATACCAGTGGACGTCCACTCAGGGTGCACTTGCAGGGTGTGGGGATCACAGTGATGGTTTGGGAATGCTACGGCTGAAATGTGCCCCTTCCAAGTTCATGTGTTGAAGCCCCAACCCCCAAGACCTCAGACTGTGACTGTATTTCGATCTTTACTGTATTTGGGGTATCTAAAGAGGCAGTTAAGTTGAAATGAGGTCATGAGGGTGGGTCCCTATATGCCTGGAGTCCTTTTAAGAAGAGGAGATTGGGACACGAGCACAGAGGACACGGGCACGGGAGAAGCCCACCCTGCCGACACCCTGACCTCAGAGTCCGGCCCCAGAACCGTGAGACAGCAGTTTCCACTGCCTAAGCCACCCAGTCAGTGGCACTTTCTCCGGGCAGCCCTAGGAAACTAACGCTAGCACGGGGCTTTGGCTGAGAGAAAGTGCTGGATTTAGGGCTGCAGCATGCTGACATCTGGCTCCCAGAGTTAACCAGAATGATTCCTCTTGTGTGACCCCTGAATCCGGGCTTCCGCCCGCAGACCTCTCTCGGGATTGCACAATCCTTTGTCAGTCAGGCCTCAGTGAGGCCAGCCAGGTCTGTCTGAAATGGTAAACAAAAGCTCAGCCCCACACAATAGTGACATTTACTTCCCTCAAGTTCATTCTCAGAATCTTCCATTGCAGCAGGGAACATGTTAGTCAGAGTCCTGTGAAAGCTGATGCAACATGGGCCTGGAACTCTCAGAACAAGGCGTGATCATGCCGGAGCTGGATGCAGCTCAGCCTGCGGGAGCCAGTACCTGCGCCTTGCCCGCCCCAGGGTCCCCTCTGCTCCCTGCAGTGCCCTGACACCAGGAGCTCATTCATGCTGCAAGTGAGCCAGCTGCAGTTCATTGTCACGCCTGCGCTTGTCTGCCAAACATTCAAAGGCTGATGTGACCAGCATTCACTTCTGTTTGGTATCATGTCTGAGCATCCTTCCTGCTCTGCCCCTGGGGTCTGGTGGCTGGGACTTGTACTCAAAGGTTTAAGGAGTTTAGCAAATTTCTTAGAACTGGGTTATACTTATCTTGGTCCCTAAGATTCCCTCTATCAAAAATAAGAGACAAAGCCTTTGTGCTGTGGAGAAAGAGCCTTGCTTCCTCTAGAAAGTTCTAAGGAGATTTCTTTTTCACACACACACCCTCCCCATAGTAAATAACCCCAAGTGATTTATTCCAGGTACCAGATAAACACCTGTGGTGTGAGCAGGCGGTCACCTGTATTTGGCATCCCCTCCGGCTGTGGCTCTGGTCACTGCCCACGTGGTGTCCTGGCCCACGGGAACATGGAAAATGCAGAATCTCCCCAAACAATGGTCTAGTTGAGTTTTTTGTCATCTTAACTCCAAGTAATTAAGGGATGTCTGTGAATATTTAATATTGACACTAGAAACAATATAATCTGAGAAAGTGACTTAACTAGACACTAATTTTGCTTTAGGAAAAGCACGATGGCAAAGAGCCAGACCGTGTTAAATCTGTTTTCTGTTTGAAATGACATTATTACAGAGAGCTGCATGGTTCTGGGTCTCATGTCATGATACTAATGAGACCAAAAATAAAATAGAAATTAGACTAAGCATTCCCCCTGCCTTATTTTAATAGAGTCACCAATAACGGAGAGAGGAACATGGCATGCTATTGTTACAGCCAGCATGGATGCTATTCTTAGAAAAATTTACTATTAAGCAGCATAAAGCCTCCTTTTCTTTCCTTATACAGATTCAACTCTTTGGGAGAAATGTTTCCAATATCTCAGCTTCAAGAAGGAAACTGGAGCATCTTCTGGTCCCAAAAAGGACTAGTCTCTGAATGGGCAGGTTTAGACTCCAGTGACCCCACAGCTCTACAGCATGCCAGCCCCCAAGTATTCTCCCACTTCCTGACAATGGAGGGGCCACCATTAGCGTTTTCTTCTTGCAGGTCACCTGGTCTGAAAGGATGAGCCTTCCAAACTTCTGTGTCAAAATCTCTTGATGGGGGGTTGTTAGCAATGTGAATTCTCAGGCCCACTCCTATGGGATCAGACTGTCTAGGGGTAAACTGCTAGAATCTTTAAAGGAACCAGGGACATGAACAGGAAACTCTGAATCTGTCTATAAATAGGAAATGAACACATTCACTTAGTATCCAATGTCTTTCCTCCTTCGCTAATCATTAATAACTGAATCAGTAGAAATTAGCATTATAAAGTATTGAAGGAGATATAGGTCAGTACTTCTCAAAAAGCATGTGGCAAAGGAATACTTCTGTGTATTTATAAATTTCCAAGCCTTTATGGACCAATAGCAGCCTAGTAAACAACTGAAGCCTCACTCAACCTACCTCAGAAATCCGACAATATCTAATTTGGTATGTATGTTTGGATGTCATGACAATGTCAGATTACTGAAAATGTTTCTAAACTTTTACTCTCAATTTCTGCACTTATGTCATTTGTACAGACAGCAGACAGTTCAAGAATCAACACAGGTCCACAGATCATTCTTGGAGAAGCACTTCTGTAGATGACTTAGGCACAAATCAGGAAACTTCCAGGACACGGAGTTAAGAGACCTGACTGAGAGGCCAGCGGGTGGAGAAGAGCTGGGAAACACTCGTCCTCACGGCAACCCCAGGCAGGATGGTGCTCCAGAGAGATCAGCAAGCCTGGAAGTCAGGGAGTAAATCCTGGGACCACGTGGCAATGTTCCTTTACCACTGGGATACTGGCCAATGGGAAGATGTCTACTTAAAAAGCAGATACAAAAGCAGCACAAAAAAATGAGCATGTTTTAGCAGAGGTCAGGTAATTGACACACAATGAAGAGAGTTGAGCATCTTCAATGCCCCAGAGCGGCACAATGCACAAATGTGCAAAATGCAAGGAGCCAAAGGTGAAAGGTCAATGACTAACAGCAGGATTTATTTATAGTCAAAATCTCTACACAGGAGAATAAAAGACAAATGGAATGTAGGTGTTACTAGGGCAGGAACCAAGGGCCAGATTTGTGTTCTGATACCAGTTAGGTGACCAACCTCCTGGACTTCCTGGATGATTTGAGAACTTCTCTAGGTTTCAAGGGGTTTTATTTCTCACAGAAAAGTAGATGCAATAGTTATTTTTAGGTGTCAATTTGACCGGGCCATGGGTTGCCCAGATATGTGGTCAAACGTTATCCTGGGTGTTTCTATAAGGGTGGGTTTGGATGAGTTTAACATTCAAATCGATAGACTGAGTACAGCAGGTTGTCCTTCTTGACGGGGGCCTCACCAAATCCATGGAAGGCTCAAGTAGAGCAAAAAGGCTGCCACTGCCCGGGTAAGAGGAAATTCCTCCTGCCTGGCTGCCTTTGGACTGTGACATTGACTTTTTTCCCTGCCTTTGGACTGGAATGATCCTGTTAGGTCTCCTGGTCCTGGCCTTTGGACTTAAATTGGAAATATGGTATCGACTCTGCAGGGACTGCAGCTTGCTGACTGCAGATCTGGGGATGCATTGGCCTCCACAGCCATGGGAGCCATTTCATATAACACAGATACAGGGAAAGACACGGTAGAGACAGAGATGGAGACAGATCTCCTGCTGGCTCTGTTTCTCTGGAGAACCCTGACCAATACAGTAAGGATGTAAGTGAAAACATACGAAAAAAATTTTGTTTGATGTTGAGTTAGGCTAAGATTTCTTAGACAGGACACAAAAAGCAAGGGAAAATTTTTAAAAAATATTTGACTTTATCAAAATGAAAATCTTATACTCCCCAAAACATGGTATTAAGGGAATGAAAAGACAAATTATAGACTAGGAAAAAAAATATTTGCAAAATTACATATTTGATTAAAAAAACTTGTATCTAGAATATAGGAAGACCCTTGTAATGCAAGATAAAGAAGAGGGAGGTTGAGGAAGAAGAAGAGGAGGGGAGGGGGAGAAGGAGATGCTATTTTTTTAATGGGCAAAGGATTCAAAAATTCACTTCACCCCTAAGAAGGCACCAAATAAGATGGCAAATAAATATATGAAAATACACTCAATATATTCAGTCATTCAAGAAATGCATATTAAACAGCATGAAATGACACTACACATTTTCTGGAATGTATAAAATTTAAAAGACTCACCACACGGTGCCAATGAGGGTGTGGGGGAACTGGAACTCTCATATGCTGCTGGTGGGCATGCAAAATGGTACAACCACTTGGGAAAGTATTCTGACACTTTATTAAAAGTGAAAACTACATTTACTATTTGACCCAGCAATCCCTCTCCTCAGTATTTGCCCAGGAGAAATGAAAGCCTATTTCTACTCAAAGGCCCATATGTATATGTTCATACCAGATTTATTCATAACAGCTCAAAACAGCAAACAATAGAAATGTCCAGCAATGGATGAACTCATAGACAAACTGTGGCATGTGCATGTATACGTATTTTCCCACCATGGAATGCTACTCAGCGATGAAAAAGGAAAAGGAAAAGACCACATGCTGCCTCTCAAACGCAGCAGGCTAAGCAAAAGCAGCCTGCACGAAAGACAACACACTATGTGGTTCCGTTTATGTGCAACTCCAGGAAAGACAAACTCAAGGCAAGAGGAAGCTGATTGGTGGCCACCATGTGCCAAGGGCTGGGGGCGACTGATGACACAGTGTATGAGGGAAACTGTGGGGATGGCGGGAAAGTTCCCTCTCTCCACTGTGGCAGTGGTTACACAATTATACACACTGTCAAACTCATCCATCTTTACAATTGAAAAGAGTGAGTTTCAGTATAGGTCAATAAACTTCAATAAACGGACTTAAAAGTTTGGGATTAATTGAATCAAATGGCCACCAAGTTCCCCCCAGTGCTGAAGACCCGAGGCTCCGCTGCCAGCCCCCTCCAGCCTCTGCAAGCGGCACCTGCTACCCACCCCTCCCCCCTGTGGCTGGACGCTTCATTTTTCAGAAATTACACCAAATGCAAGTCATTCATGTCTTCTGTGTATCTGGTTGAAGACTGTTCTAGAAAGTGCTCCCTCTGGCATCTCCCAAACCTTCCTACGGCTCCCTTGGGCTCTATGAACACAGTCTCCCCGTCATCCCAGCCAGGTTCCCTGCACCTCCCTGTCTCCCTGAAGGACCAGCTGCTGCAGCGCCTCAGCAAGACCCCCTCACACTGTGGGGTCTCAGACTGGATATGCGGACAGTGTCTTCATACTTCCCTCTTGTAGCTGTGGGAATATAACTCTTCCAGTCTCTGGGGGAAAGTCCATGTGCCCTTGAAGTCACACCCTCCTGCTCCCACCTTCGGTTCTTGTCTACCACCACTGCTTCCTCATCAAGGAAGCAGTGGCCAGAGACCTTCACTGTGTGGAACCAGACATGGTCTCCGCCTCAGGTACTGCTGGACTCTGGGATGACCTTGTGCTGTCACAAACTCGCCATCCCACACCTCTCAGGCACATGGACTCCGCATGTCTCATCATCTCCACCTCTACCCCTTTTAGCCTTACTTCATGGCCATACTTAGGCTCTGTGGTCACCCAGGAATGTTGAACTTCTGATATCACAAATTAAAACTCCCATTTCTGACCATAATTTCCCATTCTTTCAGGTGTTAACTTTTATTATACCTAGTTCCTCAACGTTCTCCAAATGTCCCATCTGTGGGCTGCTGTACTGTCTTCCCCCCAAGGTGCACATCTAGAGCCACTGCTTTCCATGGAGTCCATGACCCACCACGTCCCTGACCCATAGCAGTGTCTTAACCCCCAGTGTCATTGCATGTGGTTCTGTCCTATATGCCTCCCAAGACCCCAACAGGCCCAG
The DNA here is from genome assembly GCF_020740605.2 of Lemur catta. Classification (NCBI taxonomy): domain Eukaryota; kingdom Metazoa; phylum Chordata; class Mammalia; order Primates; family Lemuridae; genus Lemur; species Lemur catta. The sequence continues at coordinate 10,394,979 of NC_059140.1, forward strand.
TTCTCTGACTTCTCCTTATTTCCGTAAGATATGCCAAGGTCTTAGTCAGCTCCGGCTGCTCTAACAAATTGCCACAGGTTGGGTGGCTTGTAATTAACAGAAATTAATCTCTCACTGTTCCAGAGGCTGGAATTCTGAGATCAGGATGCCAGCTTGGTGGGGTTTTGGTGAGGTCCCTCTTCCAGGAGGTAGAAGGCCTACATCTCCTTGTATCCTCACATGGTGGAAAGAGGGCAGAGCTCTCTGGGGTCCTTTCTGCTAGGTCACTAATTCCATTCCTGAGGCTCCACTCTCATGACCCAGTCACCTCCTAAAGGTCCCACTACTAATACCATCACCTTGGGGGTTAAGATTGCAAGATATACATTTGAGGGGAGACTCAGATATTCACCTTCAATATTCATTGCTCAGAACAGACAGGGTCACAAAAAATTCAAGGTCACCAGCCTCAACTGTAATCCCAAATCTGATCAACTCATAGAGTCTGTCCCCCAAGGCACTGGAGCGAACTGAAGGTTTAAGGAGATAGGGAAGAAGGTCACGTCACAGCAACACAAAGCCCTGAAGCTGAGTGCTGGCATTCCTTGTGGTTCGATGCCCTTTGGGGATCACCTTCAGTGTCCCTCCTTGGCAGTGAGCTGCCCACTCTGTGGCAACACATCCTGATCCCTGGTCCCTTCTATGCAGAGCTGCTCAGCCGCCTGCTGTTTCAGAGTCTTCCTGTCAAGCTTGCCCTTAGGATGCCCTGAAGGGCTTACTTTCTCATGGAAAGGGACCATCCACTTTGTTCCCAAACGAAACATACACGGCCCCCGCCACCACCACCCCTGTGAGGATCTGTCTAACCAGTACACTTGGGGTGAGGGGTGGTTGGGGCGAGGAGGGACTTCCGTGTCTGCCTTGCCCACCCCTTTCCCGGCACCTGGCTTTGTGCTGTGCACGGGGCAGGCCCTTATGCGTATTAAAATGTGTTGGATAAGTCAAGAGAGGAACAATGAGTAAACATACCTTTTGTGATGAAAGATCTTAAGGAAGAATGCTTTTCAATGCAAAGCACTCACAGACGCGGTGTGCTGACGTGACACCTTCCTGTATGTCTCTGCGTTGCCGAGTTCCCGCCGCTTCCTCTCAGTCGCGCGCGCAGAGGAACACGCAGGCGCTCAGCCTTGCTCACGCGGCTCCTCTCTCCCCAGCCGGAGCCGAGAAGCGGTGTTAGCTGCGGTTTTGATGGGATGCTCCTCCCAGTCTCTCTTCAGTGCTCCTGTGCAGAGGCAGCCGTCCCTGTGGACACGTCTGACATTAGGAGGTGGTCTCCGTGTCTCACCAGCGTGGTCCCCCCTCGCAGAGTGCGTTGATCTGCGGGCGGCCAGGCTCCCAGCACTAGCAGGCGGACGTGACCCTGCAGGGAAACCGTGTCAGGGCACTTCCCCAGCCAAGCTTCATGGGCAAGAGCTCATCACTGATTTACATTCACCCCTCTCTCGCTCTCTCAATTTCTTGCATTTCTTCATCACACCACATTTTAACATTTCCTTCTCTTTTATAGATCAATCAAATAGTAACTTCAGCCAGTGATTGCCATAAGCATTGCAACCATGATTAATGATTGACTCCTAACTACCCTGATAATATTAATATTATTAATTAGTATTAATTAATATTAACCCATCAGGGGAGATTAAATATGCCTTACCCTGACACCTCCCAATTGGCACAACTGTAGGCAGCTCCACAGAAAACCTAAAGAAAGGCCTGAGGTTTTCTAAGGAGAAATTAGATGATGAAATCAAACTATGTAGTCTGGAAATAAAGGTTATGAGGCTACTCAAGCATCATGAAACCTCGTAGCATGGTTTCCATGGAAGGCAGACAGGTGGAAGTGAGCTTACGCGTTAGGCTGACATTGGAGTAGCAGCTCCACATCTTTGCATTCATTAGAACCGCATGGCAACTGTGTGAGGGAATGTCATTATTGTCCCATTTTAGAGATGCAATGATTAAAGTAGGAAGAAGTTATATGACTTTCCTGAAGCAACTAGCTAGAAAGTGAAAGAGTGCATTCTAAAGCCAAGGGTTTTCACCACTCTGCTCCATTGGCTTCCTTTATTTCTGTTAATAGTGCGATTACCAGTAGCAAGTACCTAACATGTGTTAAATGTTTCTGTGTAACAAGTGCCATAGTAAGAAGTCGTACATGGGTTACCTCAGGGTTGAGCTGGGTATCAGTTTATAAGAAAGATCCCACTAGTATTTTCATTGTACAGATGACTGAACTAAGGCTTGGATGAGTTAAATCATTTGCTGGGTGCTATAAAGCCAGAAGGTGATGCAACCCGGAGTCCAAACCCTGCACTGTCCCCAGAGCCAACCTCAGGTCCTGGCACCTTTAGCTACATGGCAGGTACTTCTCGACACATGGTCAGCTGCTCTCGTTCATCCCACGGGCAAGGCCAGCTTTGTAGAGGAAAAAGCCTCAGTCATTTAGACGTTATGCTCCTGTTGGTCAATGGACTTCCTGCTCCTGTTACAGGGTCTGGGGATCGGTCCCCTCTCTCCACTAAACAGTAGTCACAGCAAGTGTGCTACATGTGCATCACTGAAGTGACTGTTTATATCAAAGATGCTCTGATAACAACGAAACGTGGAGAAAGGCCAGATTTTCTGTGAAGTGGTCACCCAAGGGAGAGAATGCAAGGTTGAAGGTTGATAGGAACAGTTTTTGTTCATAGATGGTGTTGAGTTAACAAACGTGTGGAATGTTCACCTAGGACATCAGCTGCAGGGTAGAGCAGGTTGTGTCCTCGGAAGGGCACTGCTTTGGCGACAGGCGTGCTCCCACTTTCTGTGGAGTGTGCTGCCACCCAGGGCAAGAGCAGCATCCGGGGATGCTTGGGGAAGGCTCCTGGCTCACAAGGTTCACTGGCGTTGGTCATGGGCTGCTTCTGTCTCTGGACTCAGACAGCGAGGACAGACGGTGAGGGGGCAGGAGGTGGCACTGTCCCCAAACGAGTGAAGTAGCAGGAGCCAGACCCCACGCACAGGCTTCACAGATGCCCTCCTCGTCACTGGGACATCAGCCCCTTCCTGTGACTCCAGGTGGTCACTGGATCATGCACTAAGAGGACAGCAGGACCCTGCTGGGTACCCTGGTTCTCCTCCAGTCTTCTAGAATTGAGCCAGTTCTGTGAATTTCAGGGAAATGTCATTTTGTTGTTTTGCCTGAACCTACAGTGTTGCATTGATCAGCTTGGAAGTTTCCGCCACTGTGCTCCGTAAATACGCCTGGGGAAGTGGCAAGGAAACCCGCTCAGCCTCCTGAGTCCCCTCAGGGTCTTGGGCTCTGCCTGAGGGACAAGTCCATCAAGCCCGGGGACAACTAATTCACACATTTCTATCTTGCTCCAATTCCAAGCAAATGGCATTGTGTCATTTTTAAATATGATTAATTTTAAATGCATATTTCTCCCTGCCTCCTCAAACAGTGCTTACAACAGTGATTGATGGTTCATTTTTCTCCTTCTTTGTTAAAAACAGTTTCTTCAGAGTTTTTCTTATGTGCTGCAATACAGATTTTAAGAATCATTAAAGTGATGCGGCAGTTACACCTTTAGAAGAGCATGACACATATGTACAAAGACTTACTGCCCAGCAGTGACGCCTTCTGCAGGCGGCTCCTGTTCCTTGTCGCTAAGCTCAGTGCTGCAGGCAGGGGGCCAGCCCTCTGGCCTTACTCTTTCTCCTGTGGGGACAAGCAGCTGACTCAGCCCTGCCCACAGGTGGAGAACCGCCCCCCTCAAACATGCCAAGAAGCCTCTTTAGTCAACCCCACATCTTCTCTTCCTGAGCACAGGAAACCCAGTTCCCTCCCAACTGCCCCCGCTAGCTGGTGTTTCCTAACCTCCGATTGTGTAGACACACTGAACGCTCCCCGGCCCACAGCCTGCAGCTCCAGTCCTCGGGTTGGGGCTTCTGATGCAACCAAACGAGGTCAGAGCCACTGGGAAGGACAAAGGCCACAAGGTGTTTCAGACTCTTCAAACAAGTGGGGAATAGAGGTGAGACAGGGACACTCGTCTGTGCTGGATCGTCTTTTAGGATGGCCCTCACTGGAAAATAAGCATTGCCCTGAAAGGCACTGATGAAACAGAATGCTTTGGGAAAAAAACCAAAGAAAATAAGCTAAGCCCTCTGTACCCTGTTTTCAAAGTTAGAATCTAAGACCACAGGGTCTGGGATGATCGTACTCACAAAATAAGAGGATGCGACCAGCCAGGGTGACCGGCCCGCAGGATGAAGGGTCCCATGCTGTGCTCCCTGGGCCGCACCCTGCTCACGTTCTGTCCCTCCTTACCACCCTCTTGGCCGCACAAACCAAGCACATTGCTCACCTTCCTAAAAACTATCGTGTCTCCCTAATTTCCAAGTCTTCAGGCCTTCGTTGGCAGTGTTAGTTATCTACTGCTGCAAAGTAGACAATCACGAAACTTCCTGGCTTCAGACAGCAAACAGATACCATCTCACAGATTCTGTGGGTCAGGGATGTGACAGCAGCTTAGCTGGGTGTGTTTTAAAATGTGAGTTTTATTATTATCCAGGTATGGTGAAGCCAACAGGTCAGGAGAAAACTGCCATTGAAAGAGACTTTGTTACTCATAGTTCCCAAGAGCAGGGGGCACACCACATCAGGGGATACCCCAGGTCAGATGTGGGCGGAGGGTGCAGGGTAGGGGGGATGTAGTAACTATGTTTCCTGTGCTCAGGAAGAGAGGGTGTGGGGTTGACTAAAGAGGCTTCTTGGCATGTTTGGGGGGGCGGTTCTCCCCCTGTGGGCAGGGGTGAGTCAGCTGTTTGTCCCCACAGGAGAAAGAGTAAGGCCAGAGGGCTGGCCCCCTGCCTGCAGCACTGAGCTTAGCGGCACAGAACAACATGGCTCCTGCCTTTCTTGTGGTTTCTGCGAGAAAGGCGAGGTGAGGCGTCTAGGCAGACTTGGAGTTGGCTAGTGTGAGTAATTTCAAGGAGCTTTGGGGGAAGGGGCTGTTAGGGCAGGTGGATAGTGGCCCAGAGCGCCAGAGCCCTGAAGGAGGTGGTTGAGGTGTGGCTCTGGTTGGTTTGCACATGCAACATGACAGAAGGTGCGTTGTGTGCTGTCTAGGAATTAGCTAGCCCTGGAAGGGGCAGTCCTTCCTGTGTCAGCAGGGATCCACAGGTCAAAACATCACAAAGTAAAAAGGCAGGATTCACACGGGTGTTTCTGGCTCATAGTGTCTCACTAGGTTGCAATTCAGATGTCAGCCAGGGCTGCCGTCATCTGAAGGCTCAGCTGGAGCTGGAGGATCATTGTCCTTGTCAGTCCTGCAGCTATGGGTGGGAGGCCTCCGATCACACACCGTCACCTCCACCTGACTCTACTCAGTCCTCCCCCAACCCACGACTCTCCTCCCATCTCTCACTTTTTAGCCAGGGCTCACGTCAAAATCACAAAGGGAGACTTTTCAAATCCAGACACTTGGGACCTGCCCACCTACAACATTCAGAGGAGGGGACCTGCCAGGTGCCCTTAGGGAGAGTACCTCAGGTGATACTGATGAACTCTCTGATTGTGGACCCGGCCCAGGGCCATGATTCAGTTTGACCACTGTCCACATTTGTTGTGCTCCTGGCATCTCCGTGGACATCGCAGGTAGCTTTGTCCAGAATGCCCTTCCTTGTCATCTATCTGAGTAACACTCTTCTCATCTGCATCAATGCCACCTGCTATGAGAATCCTACTCAGGGCCCTCACCTGGCACAGTGAACTGCTCCTTATCAGTGTTCTCAAATCTCTCCAGACACAGCCTCATGAAGTCTGGAGCACAAGGCGATGAAATCAGAGTTCACGAGACCCTCTCGGGAGGCACCACAGTGTATTTACACTCGCATCCCAGCATCTGTCACTCTGGAGGGGGAGGAATTGCACTGGGTAAATGAATGACCACAGGAACAATACATGGTCAGTCTCTGACAGCATCTTCAAGAGATGTTTGGGGAAAAGGCAGGTTTCCTCCCTAAATGTTACTCTATCTGCCAAACAAGTTCAACTTCCTATAATTGTTGCTGATATGAAGATTATATGAACTCTCCTTGGATTGCTTGTTCCCATTCACAGTCCCTCCATGTGCCACTCTCATTTCCCACAGCCCAGCCCCTTCTCTCCAGCTCGACTCAGACCTTCCAGGCCTGGGCTGGGCTCCTCCTCTGCAGTAGCTTTTCCTGATGTTCTGCTGTCTCTGAGGCCCTGCTGGACTTTCTACCTTTCCTTGGATGATTTATCCTCTTTAGGTGCCACCTTCTATTGCCCTCGGGTTGTTTTATGTGCTTTTTCTGATCTCTCAACTCTTTCATAAGTTCCCGAGAGCAGTACTATGTCTTCTACCAATTTCATCTTCCTACGGCAGTGTTTGTTTTATACTAAGCGTTTGGCCATGGTGTGTGAATTGCTTGATGGTTTCAGCAGGTTCACCCCTTAGAGAAACACATCCTACCTGCTGTGTAAAGAGGTGATTTCAACTTTATAATGTTCCTGCCATTTTTAAAGAAAACTCCAGATAGATGGCGTCCTAAGTGCAATGTCCAGGTCATGAGAGAGAATAATCTCACTGAATTCTGGACTGGCTGGCCCACTTCCAGCATAATGAGTTAAGTGATGAGTGCTGTTAGGAAAAGCTGAAGACCTTGGGACAGTTCAGGCAATTCTCTTTTAACAAGGACAACATATTTTCATGGCCATTGTCCTGTTCAATCCTGGCACGTGAGGCAGGCAGTACTCCTCCTCTGTTAACAAGTAAGTCGAGGCCCAGCCAGGCTGCACCTGGACTGTTCTAGTTCCTGTACTCCGCCCTGGCCTTGATTTGGCCTGAAGAGGAACATTCAGTGGAAGACGCTGGACCTGTCTGAGGCACTGGAAGGAGACCATGGGGGACAGCGAGGAGTGGTACGTTCTGTGTTCTGTGGGGCAGGACCAGAACCCACAAGGTGCAGGAAGGGCCAAGGCTGCAGAAGGAAAGCATTCTAAAACCCTGACTCCACTAATGGCGAATTGGGCTGCCACGTACGGAAGGGAAATATTTCGTAGTTGGGCCATGCTAGCTGCAGACCACCCATCGAAGACTGATATAAGATGCAATATAAGAAAACCAACTGGATCTGATCAAAATGTTCAAATTTGTGCAGATGACAGAGTAGCTGGAATTCCAACAAGTTTCACGTTCCTTTATAGAATACCGTGAAGAATTGAAATATTTTTTCCTTTATGTGACTTTCTTATGTATTTTGTACTAGCACAAAATACATAGACGTATTTGCTAGCATATAACTTGCATATATACTTGTGGTAAGTAAAGTTGACTTCTTGAATTTCACGTTTGTTCTCTATTCAGTTTTTTATTTTGTGGTGGTGTTAGAAGGAACAGACACTGAAGAAATAGGAGAAAATATTGGTGATTTTTTTTGTAGTGGAAAACTTCCATTTCGTTGTGTGTTGGGGGTGTTTGTTTTTTCGTCCATCATTTGATATTGTCCCAGCTGAATACAATATCTTCCTGGGATTAGTTGGAGAGCGCCCGGGCCAGGCACACACAGGCCTGTGGCCGACCGCAGAACGTGGGCGCCTCCTGGAGGCTGGGAAGGCAAAGACACGATTCCCTTCTGGAGCCTCCAGGAGGAACGCAGCCCCCGCCCTGCCTGGTTTTAGCCCAGTGAGACCCCTGTCAGACTTCTAGCTTACAAACTATAAGATAATACATCTGTGTGGTTTTAAGCCATGAAGCTTGGGGTAATGTGTTACAGCAGGAGTAGGAAACCAATACTAGCATTATCCATGGGGAGTGCTTCTTGCTAAGGCCCTTGGTAGAAAAGGAAGAAAACACAAGGACAACAGAACATAAATTTACCAGGATTACCTAAATGTTCTAAATAAAGAAAAGTGGATACACAGTGAATTAATTTCTTTGCATCCTATTCCTCTATTTCTGCCCTGGCTATCGAAGGCTGTGTGTGTGTGTGCGTGTGTGTGTGTGTGTGTGTGTGTGTGTGTGAGGGTATGTTCATGCACTCGCTCAATGAGCAAACATTTGTTTAGAGTATTCCATGTGCACCAAGCTGTAGTCAACGTAAATTAGAAAAAACATAAGATTGGCCCCCTCCTCAAGAAGTTCCTAGCACAGGGCAACAGGAAAGAAATGTGCCGTGTGGTGTGAGTAGTACATATGTGATTGGAGCCTTCACAGACATGACACTCTTCTCAGCCGAGCTTTCAACACCCTAAGAGGTTCAATTTCCAAACATCCCAAGAGTTAATTTCAGGTTATCTCGGGATATTCCCTTTGACCTTCGGTCACCTCAGCACAGTCTCCATCATTCCCTAGGCAGTTCTTCAAGGGAAGAATTCTAAGGTGTTTTTTGTTTGTGGGGCTGGGAGCAGAAGAGTTGGGCAGGAAAAGGGAAAAATAAAGCAGAAGAAAAATTGTAAAGAGGAAAAATGTTTTTTTTTTATGAATATGAGTAAATGGTGATTTTTATGAGAATTATCTAAATTTTAAAACATATTGTGCTGAAAGGGACAACTCCACCTAGGGCCATTGCTAGGAAATTTGGGGATTCCAGGAAAATCACGCTAGTATTGCCTGCCTCCAACCATGACATATGTTTATTGAAGAATCTGGTTCAAATGAAACATGAAGAAAAACAGCCACAAAAAGCCCCCCCGTCAGGCCATAGTAGCTGTCCTGCCGTGTTGTCCCCTTGAACAGGCAGGGAATTTTCAACACTTGTGATCTCGTCCCACCTGGCCAACTGCGTGTTTCCCCAAACATTAAAGAAAATCTAGACGAGTAGAACTTGGAAAAAACCAAACAATTCATCATACACTAGGGTCAACCTTTCCTGCACCATTAAAATCTCACCTTTCTCAAGGTGAGAGGTACAGGTCCAGTAGCCCCTTACTGCGACACTGTTATTGGGGGGAATCTTGATGCACGATGCGCCTCGGCGCCCAGCAGATCCAGGAGAGAGCCCAGCCCCACCGCCAACTACCTGGCCAATTCCACACCTGCGAGAGCAGGTGAAAGGGGTCCTCACAGGGTCACTGGTGGTCCATGGTGACAGCAGTCACTGTGAAGCACTGCCAGGGACTGGGGGCTTTAGCTTCAATGTTCCAGATAAGGCAACTAACACCAAAGTGGTTAAGTAACATATTTGGTTAAAAATTCAAGCAGATTTAAAGCAGGTGTGCTCACAAATGCTTAACAACTGGCTCTCAAAAAAAAAAAAAAAAAAAAAAAAAAAAAAGCCCTAATAATGGAACATTTCCCAAGTTCACAGTGAAAGTACTCTACTATGGCCAATTCTAAACCAGTGCAAGCCACTGATTGTGGATTTCAGTGTAACTAATGAAACCATAATTGTTTCCAATGAAAACATGGGGAATTTCCTCCATAATCTTGCGGTAGAGGAGAATGTGCAAACTATTAATAATGAGTCAATATACAGAGGCCATAAAAAAATAAAAAATGAAAATCTTGAATTTAAATGAAGAATTCTACATACCAAAATGAAATATTAAATAAAACAATTGAAAAATACTAAAAGCAAAATCAAGGACAAAGTTAAATAAAAATATTAATACATGAGATTTTTATCACACATTTTTTCAAGATGACTTTTAAAAAACACTAACAACCCAATATAAATTATGCCAATGACATGAATAATATTTTCCAGAAAAAGAAAAATCAAGGGATTTTTTAATATATTACAACTTCACTCCTAATAAGTGACACAAAAGAAGGTATTTTTGACCCATAAACATTTCTGTAGGTTTAATGGTACACTCTGTTGCCGAGGCTGAGGAGGAACAGTCATCTTCGAGTATTGTTGGTGGGAATATAAACTGATACTCTTTTAGAGGGAAAATTTCCAACATCTATCAAAATATAAAATTCTGATGCTCTTTGACCCAGCAATTTCTGGGAAGTTACCCTACAGATGTACTTGGGCAGGGTTATTTATGGCAGGATTTTTGGTAACAGTAAAATGTTAGAAAAACGACCCAAGAGTCCATTCACAGGGGACTAGGTAAATAGAGTACCACACATGCATACGATTGAACGTGTGCTGCTCTAGGAAGAATGGAGCTGATTCTCTGTGTAGTGGTGCTTAAAGACCTCCACGTAGATTAAATTAATAATAAACCAACATGCAGAAATGTGCATATTATACATTCTCTCTAAAGAAAACACGAGGGAAGAATAAAAATGCATTATTTTATTTTATATGCATTAATATATAACAGAAGCCGGTAAACAATGACAGTGCTTTTGAGGGGTGGTGGGGAGGGCTCACAAGGAAGAGGTGAGTAAATGGAACAGGAGAGCGATTTCTTGATGTTTTCCTTTTCACATATTATATTTTAAACTATGTGAATATGTTACCTATTCACAAATTTACATTAATACATTTTTAAAAAATAACAGGTTAAACAAGTTTCTCTAGATCACAGCTGGTAGACTCCAGACCTTGAGTGGACCTACCCTGTGCCACGAAACCTCTCTGAAGATAGAACACTTTGTAGCTAAACGCTGGTTTGTCCGTGTTCCTTCCCTCAAGATGATAAAATAGTACAGAGAAGTATTGATGGTAAGAGCTGCTGTCTACAGATGTAAGGTGGTGTCCACAGAGCACACAGTATATTCTGGGGACTGGGCCCAGCAGTTTGTGTCACGTCATAAACTCCATGACAGTATTATAATGCCCGTTTCACAGAGGAATCTGCAGAGGCAGAGAGAGGTGGAGAGACCACCTCACGCTCACACAGGCAGTGGTTACAGAGCTGGGGCTCACACCCAAATCCGCCTCACTCCAAGGCCAAGGCCTCCTGCAGGCTGTCATGATGCTACAGCAGAGCTCCGCTGTCCTGCAGGGCATGTGGTTGGCCCCAGGGACGACAAGCCATGTTACAGGGAAACAGTTAATCACAGGGGTTTGCTGTGCTGTGTTGACAGTTTATCTGCAGAGCAGCTGGCATCAGGCAGATGCTGGTTTTTGGAGATCCAGAATCAGCCATCAACAAAGCTGCAAATGGAAGCCAGCCCTCGTTGTAGACTGTCACCACGTCCCCACACCACGTACACATCTCCAAGTGTTCAGGGCAGAACTCGCTGGCCCCCTGCCAGTCCCCGACCCGGTGACCACCATGAGCCAAACCAGCATGGTCTCCTGTCCTGCTCACTGCTTGGGGGAAGTCACCATCTCGGCCCCTAAGAGACAGGCAGAGTGCCCAGCGAATCACCAAGCCACTGGTTAAAACAAGCCGGTGTGGCTCTGAGCAACTCCCTCCCCTGGAGGACAGGGCTGGCCACTCTTCTCCCTGCCTGCTGTATTTTCTCAACTCTCAGGTTTTGCTCCTGACTGCATCTGCATTAAAATGCTTCCCTTCCATTGACTTAAAATACTTACCCTTCAAGTTCCTGCAAATGACAGCAATTCCACAAACCTGTTTTATTCTAGTTTAACCAAACAATTATCCTTTCAACCCAATACATTTTATTTACATCCTTTTTATCTCCTTCATCTCTTGGTCTCTCACATTTGCCTTAACTCGCTCCCTTGAAAACTCCCCCAGGCGCCCATATTTAAGTCATCATTTCACACTCAACAGTGGGTGCTGGAAAGTGAGCATCTGTTACTGGAAAGCTAATATCTGAATTAATAACATGCGTGTCCGACAGTGTCTTCGTGAGTGGTTCCCTGGGTTTGCCGTCTATTCAGGCTGAGCCACGGCACAACCGTACATGGGAGGGGAATTATTTTGGGTCCAAAGTGCCTTGAAACGTCCCTCATTACACCTCCAGAGTAGCAGCCTGCTAGCAGGGAATGGGGGTGAGTATTTTAAAGCATTTTTAGTTCATTTAATGGTATAATTTAATCAACAAATAAATCACAATTTCTTAACTTCTGTTCCAGATACTAGTCTAGTTTTCCAGCAAAAGAAACCAAGGAGTGTAAGACCCGGACGGGTCTGTCCAGAAATCTGAAATCTGCTTGAGTGCCACACGCACGGGCAACATGCAAGAGACACAAGCCTCGTTCAACTCCAGGATCATCGTCCTGGTGAACAGCGTGAGCCTGGCTCAGAGGCAGGAGCGAGGACTTTACCAGAGCCAAGATTCCCACCAGCGCTCAAAGGACTTGGCGGGGTGAGGCGGGAAGGGAGAGGGCGCTTCAGACAAGGAGGGTGTCTTGAGTCCAGGTAGAAAATGGGATGGAAGGGCTATGTCTGGAAGAGCCTATAGCTGCCAGAGTGTGTTTCCAGAGCAGAAAGCTGAGCCCAGCTGATCTGAGATGTCCTCTGGAGTCACGCTGCACAGAGCCTTGGATGCCCAGCCCAGGACTGGGAGCTCCTCAGAGAGCGTGGGCAAGACCTGTCTTAGATGAAAAGCCCAATGCAGAGGACTGTGTCCAGTAAGCTCTGAATAAATCATAATAAGTTAGACATTTCTGGTTGGATTATACCTTTCCTTTGCAAAACAGCAAGGGATGGAAAATAACATTAATATATATTTAGTATTTGCTTATCCATGGATAAAAGAGTTATGGAGGGACATGCAAGAAATCTGTGAAGTCTGAGAAGGGACAGTGAAGTAGTTGGGCATTCGACGGGTGGAAGGGTGAGGTTGGGGAGTCTCCCCACACCTTTCTTGGTGATGTGTGTTTTTTGACTCAGGTGAATACATATTTCAAAAGTAACATTTCATGCAGTGAGCATGAGGAGGCCATAATGGCACATTGGTGAGTGCTGTGTGCTTCCTGGAAGGGGGCTGGCCGTGGGAGGCTGGCAGGGGTGACAGATAGGAAGCTCAGTTTCAAGGGCACTTGCTTCAGCCTTTGCTCTGGACCCCCATATGAATCCCCCGTGGAATTAAGAGTTTTCTTGTCTCACTGTCTGCAAGAGAGGTTGCAGTTGGGCCCATTAGCCTGGCTTCTGTCCCATGTCATAGGTGATATTTTGAGGTTGTATTTGAAGGAATGTTAGCAGAATCCCATCCCAGAAAGGGCATTTCTTCCTGAGTGGTTAATCCAGTCTGCGAGTCACCTTCTGGGTGCATCTCATATGTACTTCACCTCCTTCTACCCCACAGGCCCTGTCCATCTGGCTCTCCCCAGCCGTCCCCTCTCCTTCCTCCCACCCTCCCCCATCCTCTTCCTCCTCTGCCCCAGCAGCTGTGGCAGCTCCTCAGAGATGGGCCTGCTCTTCCTCCTTGTGCAAAATGCAGCATCCATGTGTGAATGTGCTTGATGAACTGAAACTCCAAGAAGCTCCCTAAATCCACGTTATTTTCTCACTGCAGCTTCTGTGGCATGCAAATTATACAGGAAGGAACTGACTTTCTGAGATCAAGAAAATCAATTCTATATTTAAGTAAATTCTATATTTAAGTAAAACAAATTCTATATTTAAGTACAATTCTATACTTACGTGCAAATTCTATATTTAAGCAATTTCTATATATAAGAATTTAGCACAAATTCTCTAAGCAAAACAGTTCTATATTTAAATATGAATTCTATATTTAAGTAAAACTGTATTTGTAAATGAAGTTTTCCCTTTGTCCCTTCAATGACTCTAATAGGAAAGTCTGGAGACATCTACAAAACACAACAGGGAAAACCGCTGCCCGAGTGGACCTGTTGTGTGTGTGGATGTAGTTCAGCAAGACAGTAAGCCAAATGCAGTCATGTAAATTTGTCCCCTTGATTATGCTGTGCCTGGGCAATGGCAGGGAGAGGGACCCTCACAGCACAGCACCTGCCAGGCCTCCATCTCCATGAGGCTTCACAGATTGTTTTGTAAATGGCTTCTCAGTTGCTTTATGAAGTTCAGCCTAGTTTTACCATGACCCAACAATTCCATTCCTACGTATTTACCTAAGATAAATGAAACAATATCCACAAGGCTACGTGAATATTTATAGCAGCTTTAATCATAATAGCCCCAAACTGGAAACAACCTAAATGTCCACCACTAGGTGAATGGACAAATTGCACCATATTCATATTGTGAAGTACTACTCAGCATTGAAATGAACAAACTCCTTAAATACTTGACAACCTGGGTGGGTCTGAGACACATGCAGAACAGATGAGAGGCCTCCTCCTCTATGAAGTTCAGGGACAGGCAAAACTGACTGGTAGTGACAGAAATCAGAGCAGTGGTGGCCTGGGTGTGGGTTTGGCATTGACAGAGAATGGGAACGAGAGAACTCTCTGGGTGATGGAAAAGTTCCCTATTTGTACATGATTTGTCTTCTATGGATGTACGTGCTTGTCCAAACTCATTTTAACACTTAATGTCTGTAAATTATACCTCAATGCTCTGTTTAATCATTTTGTCATTTCCATCACATATTTCACAACCCTATGGAGTGGTATCTTTTGACAATCAGAAAACAAAACAAAGCAACACGGCCAGAACTGTAGCAAATAGGCCAAGTGCCTTGTGCAGGGACACAAGCTGGGTGACACTGAGTAGCCTGCTGACCTCTCTGAGGCCAGCGTCCTTCTATGTTCAGTGGCGACAGACTCTACTAGTCAGGGGAGTGTAATCGGTAAAGGCGGCATCAGTGTCCTAGGGCTGCAGCAACAGAGTAACGCAGATCAGGTGGCTTAAAACTACAGAAATTTGTTCTCTCGTGGGTCTGGAGGCTGGAAGTGCAAAACCAAGGTGTCGGTGGGGCCATGCTCTGAGACTCTGGGTAGGAACTTCCTTGCCTCTTCCAGGTTCCCATGTTGGCCAGAGACCCCCGGTGCTCCCTGGCTTGTTGACACGTCTCTGCAGTCTGTGCCACCATCTTCACGTGGTGTCCCCTGTGTGTCTCTGCCTTCACACGGTGTTTTCTTTTCTCTATAAGCAGTTGTACTGGATTAGAGCCCCCCCTACTCCAGTGTGACCTCATCCTATCTAACGACATCTGCAATGACCCTATTTCCAAATGAGGTCCCATTCACAGTATCAGATTCAGGACTTGAACATATCTTTTTGGGAGACACAGTTCAGCCCAAACAGAACATATTCAGGGGCCTGGAAATTCAGTGTCAGTGAGACTGAGTCATCAAGTTATTATTTTGCTAATGTTTGTGATGCTAATTTTAAAGAACATATAAAATGGGTAAAGTATCTTATGGGAAGCCTCTGTCATGCAATTGGTAAGACAAAAATTGTAATTTTCCCCACAAAAGTTGAAAAGAGCAGCTGTTACTGGCCAAATCAAATTGCCAGTCTAAAGCAGGTTAAAGGCCGGTGGCAGTGGTACTCGGCTGTAATTCCAGCAGTTTGGGAAACCAAGGCTGGAGGATCACTTGAGGCCAGGCTATGCAACATAGCAAGACCCCATCTCTACAACAAAATTATAGATAAATAAATAAATAAAATAAAGCCAGTTAACCTAAGCAAGCCTTGGGGTTTAGGCGTGTCTGGGCATGCCCTGCTCACGGCATGATGGATTGACACAGCATACCTCTCCAGAGCTGCTGTGACTCCTGGGAGACCTCATTTTCTAAGGGTATAAACAGCCAAATGCAAACTGAACTGGTAACAAATACTGCAGGGAGCTGGCTGCCCACACCACTGGCCCAGGCCTATGGGCACGCAGCTGGGTCTCAGGAGAAAGGAAGCATAAGTGAAAACTGCAAGAGCTGTTCCAGGAAAGAGTTTGTAAAACCCAGGGACACAAAGCGCCCTGCTTTGGAGTCCCTCTAGCAGAGCAGAGCATGAAATGAAGGAGCACCACGCTCAGCCCAGGTCTGGCTCAGGGTGGCCCCTGCGGCCTGGGGCTGTGCTGGGGAGAGTTGGGAATGGCCTCCTGCGGCTCACAGCCCCCGCTGGCAGCCTCAGAGTCTCTGACAGAGGGCTGCGATCTAAGGTCCACAGCTTCTACAGCTTTACCAGACCCCGCTCAGCAAGAAGGTGCCTGCGACGCCCGTAAATCTCCAATCCTGCTTCCAGGAGAGCCCCTGCCCAAATGGGCAGTGGGAGGCGGGCTTCCTGCTGCCCATGGCAACCCAGGATTTGGAATCTCTCTGCCCACCTACAAAAGCTCTACTCGAGCCCCACGACACCACTCAGCCCTGCACCCCCAGAGCTCGCAGACCCCTCTCTCAGCAGCCGCTGCTGGCCCTTCCATTCCTCCCGGAAATTTTACATACCTGAGGAATTGCAGATTTCTCCAGCAAAGATACATAGTTTTTATAGGACGTTTCTTAAGGGCTCAATGTTATTCATTTCCTTCTATCCTGTACCTCACCTAGACCATGGGGAATTATAAGCATACACAGTGTGGATGCAGAGACGGATGAAGGGTGACAGGGATGATGAGTGGATGGAAGGAACAGACGGAAGGAAGTAGAGAATGAGTGAAACCATGGATGGGTGAGTGCAGCCAAGTAGGGTTTTCTTCTTTCTGTAAATTCCTCCCAGTCTATGATTCTGATTTGGAAGAATTACAAGTACAAATGACCTAATTTATGCAGATCTCTGAGAGGTTTTATACTTTGCCTAAGGTCACAAGTTTATAAGTGGCAGACTCAGAATCTGAGCTCAGATTTGTCTAGTTTTATGAGTACAACAGAGTGACACCTGGGATCAGATATATGTTAAAATCATGTGCATGCGGGTTCTCCAACATTTGAATAAAGCTTTAAAGGGACAAAATCCTATGTCATTTGTGGAGCACCTGTTTTGCTCAGAAGTGGACACAGCAGCATGGTGGCATCATCAGGCAGTGGGTGATGTGCCACCACGTAGCATAAGGAGATCGTCTGAATTCCAAGCAGAAGTGATTGACAAAAACTAATAGAAGAGAGTTCGCCAGAAATTTCAGGATTTACTGTCTAACTCTCATGTAGGCAAATTCGTGAGATGTGTAATCACAGGGGCTACCTCCCAGGAAACTGTGAAAGCCAGTTTTGCACCGCAGTTTTGCACTTAATGGGCTTTGCCTCCCATAATTCAGGAAAATGCCTTTTGCTTGCTGACTGCTGTTGAGAATGTTCGTCTGACAAAAGGCCTCACGATTCAGGCAGTGCGGCCTGTCTCCCATGCTTCCCCCTCAAGAAGTGGCTGTAAGTACAGATTAATGGCTGGGAGCCAAGGAGCGGTGAGGTCCACCCATCTTGTCCAGGACTAAGCAAATCTGCTTAAACCGGTTTTCAATAGCTGGGTCAATCACCCAAATGATGCTGTCAATTTGCCTTTAAAACTCCACTTCAAAGAGGGAGATCAAATGACCTGGTCATGTCACCCATCCATGGATTACAGGTGCCATCACTGGCCCGTGCAGCACTTCCTGCTTCAGTTGGGGGCCACCCTCTGCCCTCCT
The DNA here is from genome assembly GCF_020740605.2 of Lemur catta. Taxonomy (NCBI): domain Eukaryota; kingdom Metazoa; phylum Chordata; class Mammalia; order Primates; family Lemuridae; genus Lemur; species Lemur catta. The sequence continues at coordinate 10,412,387 of NC_059140.1, forward strand.
ACAGCTGGTGTCAGCGTGGGGTGTGCGAACTTCATTTGTCTACAACCTTGATGTTTTGCACCCACAGGGGCCTGGTGGGCCCTTCTTCGGGGGCAGGTCAGCTGGGCTCAGTTCAGTCTGTTCCATGCAACCAGTGGGCCACCCGAGACATGCTCTTCTCCTGCAAAGGTCAGGAGAGCAGGAGAGGCAAAGAGAGTCATTTGGTGTCCTTGCGTCCTCGTGGACTGGGCCCTTGGTCACTTCTGTCCAGTGACGATGAAACCAGTTCAGGGAGGAAGAACTTGGGGCCACCCCCCAAACATAAACGCTAAACCCTTTACAACAGAAACGCACCGGGAGGGGCAGACTTAGTGCATCAGAATGAAAGTTAGTGCACATCCCAGACCACTGCAGCAGCGATGAACCCTTGGAAGACTCTTCACTGAGGTAGGCACCAGCGTGTGAAAGCTGAGCTTGCTGACACTTGATTCTGGGTTATCAAACTACTCACAGAACCACTGCTTTGGTCCTGAAAACTTCTACTTTGGTCCCATTACCTGACTTTACAACAGCCCTGAGACCCTGAGCCTGGTGACCTCATTCAAGACATGACACCTACTGGGCAGCACGAGGTGCATCTCAGGCACTGTGCTCCAGTGAGCTCAGAGCCCAGCCCTGCCTGCACCACTCCAGAGCCCACAGTGCCGAGCTCTCCTTAGCAGGCACCCTGCGGCCTGATCCACCGACCCTGGCCCCATCCCTGCCCGGACCACCTGTGACTCTTGGACACAAGAAGAAATCTCTTCTCCATCAGAAATGGAAACACCAACACCTGAGCTCAGCCGGAATCCATGGGCACACAATAAAATGCTGCTTTGGCTCTTCTCCCCAGTAATTTTGACAATTAAGCATAGAAACCACCAGAAAAGTAAATAGGGAGGGCACATCTTCTTTTTTCTTTTTCTTTCCTTTTCTTTCCCCACAGAAGCATCTACTTGTTCACATCAGTGGGTCACCAGGACAGGCAGGGGATGAGTCACAGCTGATTCACAAGCTCAGCTAAACCTTTAGAAAGTCTCCATTTAAAACCAGCCGACTTGGTCGTGTTGAATTATTTTTTTTAATAAGCACTTGGATACGATTTGCTAGGAGAGATGCAGGGGTGGTTCAACATACGAAAATCTATAAATGTAATTAACCACATAAATAGAAGCAAAAATAAAGACCATATGATCCTCTCAATAGATGCAGAAAAAGCATTTGACAAAATTCAACACCCTTTTATGATAAGAACACTTAACAAAATAGGCATAAATGGGGCCTACCTAAAAATGATACAAGCCATATATGACAAACCCACAGCCAACATCATACTGAATGGGGAAAAATTGAAAGCATTCCCACTCAGAACTGGAACCAGACAAGGCTGCCCACTGTCCCCATTACTTTTCAACATAATATTGGAAGTCCTTGCGAGAGCTATCAGACAAGAGAGCAGAATCAAGGGTGTCCAAATAGGGACAGAAGATATCAAACTCTCACTCTTCGCTGATGACATGATGTTGTATCTGGAAAACCCCAAGGATTCAACCAAGAGCCTCCTGGAATTAATTAATGAATTCAGTAAAGTCTCAGGTTACAAAATCAATACACACAAATCAGAGGCATTCATATATGCCAATACCATTTAATTGGAGAACCAAATTAAGGACTCAATACCTTTCAAAATAGCAACAAAGAAAATAAAATATCTAGGAATATATTTAACTAAAGAGGTAAAGGACCTCTATAAAGAGAACTATGAAACGCTAAGGAAGGAAATTGCAGAACATGTAAATAAGTGGAAATCCATACCATGCTCATGGATTGGAAGAATTAACATTGTTAAAATGTCTATACTACCCAAAGTAATCTACAGATTCAATGCAATTCCTATTAAATTACCAACATCATTTTTCACAGATTTAGAAAAAATAATTATACACTTTGTATGGAATCAGAGAAGACCCCGTATAGCAAAAGCAATCTTAAGCAATAAAAACAAAATGGGAAGTATTGATTTGCCAGACTTCAAACTATACTACAAAGCTGTGGTTCTTAAAACTGCCTGGTATTGGCACAAGGGCAGGGACACAGACCAGTGGAACAGAACAGAAAACCCAAATATAAAACCATCCTCATATAACCATCTAATCTTTGACAAAATAGACAAAAACATACTCTGAGGACAAGAGTCCCTATTCAATAAATGGTGCTGGGAAAACTGGATAGCCACATGTAGAAGACTGAAACAGGACCCACAGATTTCACCTCTCACAAAAATCAAATCACGGTGGATAACAGATTTAACCTTAAATGGGAAACGATTAGAATTCTAGAAGAAAATGTAGGAAAGACTCTTACAGACATTGGTCTAGGCAAAGAATTTATGAAGAAAACCCCTAAGGCAATCGCAGCAACAACAAAAATAAACGAATGGGACCTGATTAAATTAAAAAGTTTCTGCACAGCTAAAGAAACAGTCACAAAAATAAACAGACAGCCTACAGAATGGGAAAAAATTTTCGCATACTACACATCAGATAAAAGACTGATAATAAGAATCTATTTAGAACTCAGGAAAATAAGCAAGAAAAAATCAAACAATCCTATCAAAAAATGGGCAAATGACATGAATAGAAATTTTTCTAAAGAAGACATAAGAATGGCTAAAAAATGTATGAAAAGATGCTCAACATCCCTAATCATTAGGGAAATGCAAATCAAAACCACAATGAGATACCACTTAACTCCGGTGAGAATGGCCTTTATCAAAAAATCCCAAAACAACACATGTTGGCATGGATGCGGAGAGACAGGAACACTCATACACTGCTGGTGGGAATGCAAAATAGTGCAACCCCTTTGGAAAGCAATATGGAGATACCTTAAACAGATTCAAGCAGACCTACCATTCGATCCAGCAATCCCATTATTGGGCATATACCCAGAAGAACAAAAGTCATTCTTTAACAAAGACACCTGTACCCAAATGTTTATAGTAGCACAATTCACAATCGCAAAGATGTGGAAACAACCCAAGTGCCCATCAATCCACGAATGGATTAGTAAACTGTGGTATATGTATACCATGGAGTACTACTCAGCTATAAGAAATAACGATGATACGACATCTCTTTGGTTCTCCTGGAGGGAGCTGGAACCCATGATATTAAGTGAAGTATCCAAAGAATGGAAAAACAAGCATCACATGTACTCACCAGAAAACTGGTTTCCCTGATCATCACCTAAATGCACATCAGGGAAGGATACCAATTGAATATCAGACTGGCATGAGGGGTGGGGGGAGGTGATGGGTGTATGCCTACATGATGAGTGCGTTGCACACCCTCTGGGGAATGGTCATGCTTGAAGGTGCAGACCCGGGGAGGTGGGGGTGGGGAGGGGATGGAGGTATGACTACATGATGAGTGCCAGGCGCACTGTCTGGAGAATGAGAATGGACGCGCTTGGGACTCTGACTTGGGGGGATGGGCGGGACATGGACAATGTATATGACCTGAACTTATGTACCCCAATGATGAGCTGAAACAAAAATAAAATAAAATAAAGTAAAATAAAATAAAATAAAATAAAACCAGCCGAGCAGTTTAGAAAGCCTTCTCACAGGAAGGTTTGTAACAAGGCTGGCAAGGAAGCGTGTGCTTAGACCCATCTCCCCGCCCAGCTCCTGGGGGCAGCCTCTCAGGAGCGGTGGAAGCGGCCAGCCCCCCATGTGAGCCCCACATCTTCTTGTGCCTTCAACAGGTCGCCCCTGGAGGAGGGTGGGAGGCCCAGCTGTTTGAGAATGATGAGGGGTGCATGGCAGCCGCACATTCTCCTTCTAATGAGAACAGCTCACAACACCTCTCCCGGAGAGAACCCAACTTTTCTAACATTCCTAGGCCCAGGCGCCCACCAGCCTTTTCTTTCCCCCAGAGCATTCAATCGCTGTCAACAGAGCCAGACAGGAATAGAAGCAGTGGAGAGACTCTCTTTTGTTTTGCTGGGACACTTGAGCATATTCTCATGGATCTTTCAAAGGAATGCAATTATCCAATCATTCATGAAAGCAATTAAAATGTGGAAGGGCACATCCTGCCTGAAGCCCCGAGTCTGTCTTTCCAAATCACATGGGCAATCGATTTAGACATAAACAAATGCCACATAACCCCCTATGGGTGGGATGTGCCCGGTGCAGTTTAAAACCAATAGCACCAGACACTAAGGTTTGAGCTGGTGATCGGCTTTGCTGGGGTTGTGCCCTTCTAAAGGAAATTTTTAAAAATGTATTACTATGAAATAATGTTCAACATCCCTAGTCATCAGGGAAATGCAAATCAAAACCACAATGAGATACCACTTATCTCCAGTGAGAATCGCCTTTATCAAAAAGTCCCAAAACAATACCTGTTGGCATGGATGCAGAGAGACAGGAACACTCATACACTGCTGGTGGGACTGCAAACTAGTGCAACCCCTGTGGAAAGCAATATGGAGGTACCTTAAACAGATTCCAGTAGGCCTACCATTCGATCCAGCAATCCCATTATTGGGCATCTACCCAAAAGAACAAAAGACATTCTATGACAAAAATACCTGCACCTGAATGTTTATAGCAGCACAATTCACAATTGCAAAGATGTGGAAAAAACCCAAATGCCCATCAATTCATGAGTGGATTAGTAAAATGTGGTATATGTATACCATGGAGTATTACTCAGCTATAAGAAATAACAGTGCTATAGAATCTCTTTTGTTCTCCTGGAGAGAGTTTGAACCCATTCTATTAAGTGAAGTATCTCAAGAATGGAAAAATAAGCACCACATGTACTCACCAGCAAATTGGTTTCCCTGATCATCACCTAAGTGCACATTTGGGAATAACACCAATTGGGTATCGGGCTTAGGTGGGGGGTGGGGGGAGGGGATGGGTGTATACCTACATGATGAGTGCGATGCGCACTGTCTGGAGAATGGACACGCTTGAAGCTCTGACTTGGGGGGGTGGGGGGCATGGGGAATATACGTAACCTAAACTTTTGTACTCCCATAATAAGCTGAAATAAAAAAAAATAAAATAAAAAATAAAAATAAATAAATAAATAAAAATAAAAATGTATTCCTAGTTGCGAGTTCAGGAGCAAGGGGAGCGAGGCCACCCAGGGTTATGCTAGACCCTTGGGAGTGGAGCAGAGCAGAGATGCTAAAACAACAGCTGAAGACTCGTGGACCCCCAGAAGTGAGTTTCAGTTTCTGCGATGGTTGGTGTTCCTGAATACCGAATGTGATCTCACTCTGAGCTGCTCATGGGGTCATGCTGGTCTCTCCAGTGTAGACAATCCCCTTCCTAAAATGGGAAAGATGGTTGTTTGCACAGAGAGAAGCTGTAGACCCAATACTGTAAGTTGTCTGTCCCTCCAGGAACCCAAGGAATAGGGCAGACTCTCCACCTGAGCTGGAATTACCTTGGGCCTAAGGCACAGAGATGGAAGGTGGAAGCCCAGCATGGCCGGTTATTCTGGTGACCTCAGAACAATCACTCACCTCTCTGTAAAGGTGACGCAGAGGACACCATCTACCTCATCCGAGCGTTGCAAGGGTTAAATGAGATGAGAGACATACACAGCATTTAATATGCACCAGGCACACAGTAGGCCCTTAATAAGTGGTAGGCACCAAGTATATTGCAGAAAACCTCAGTTTTCTTTTTTTTATTTTGTTTTTAATTGACATATAATAATTATACATATTTATGGGATACAGTGTGATGTTTTGATACATGTATACATTATATAATGATCAAATTAGGGGATCTGGCATATCCATCATCGCATACATTTATTAATTTTTGAGATGAAAACATTAAAAATTCTCTCTTCTACCTATATTAAAACATAAATACCAAACTATTAGTCATAGTCACCCTACTGTGCATAGAACACTCTACTGTGCACTAGAACACTCTACTGTGCACTAGAATATATTCCATTCATCAACGTGCAATTTTGTACCCGTCGAGCAATCTCTCCCCATCCCTCTCCCCTACCCTCCCTAACATCTAGTAACCACCATTCTACTCTCTACTTCTATGAGATCAGCTTTTTTAGATTCCATATATGAATGAAAACATACAATATTTGTCTTTTGGTGCGTGGCTATTTTATTTAACATCATGCTCTCCAGGTTCATCCATATTGCTGCAATTAGTCAATTTGTGGCTAAATAGTATTCCTTTGTGTTTAAATACCACATTTTCTTTATCCATTCATCCACTGATGGACACTTAGGTTGCTTCCATTTCTTAACTATTATGAATAGTGCTGCAGTAAATTTATGAGTGGAGATTTTTTCAAATTTCTTAATTTCATTTCCTTTGGATATATACCCAGCATTGGGATTGCTGGATCATATGATAGTTCTATTTTTAATTTTTAGGGGAGCTTTCATCCTGTTTTTAATAATACCTGTAAAAATTTACATTCCCACCAACAGCGTATAAAATTTCCCCTTTATCCGTATTAACACCATTTTATTGTCCTATTGATTATAGCTATTCTAATTGGGGTAAGGTGATTTTGGTTTGCATTTCCTTGACATTTTGTGATGTGTCTTGCAAAACTACCTTTTCAATTTGTGTGCATTTTTTTTCTTTTCCATGCCTAATTTATTTGGTTATGACTTCCAGTACTATGCTGCATAGAAGTGTTAAAATCAGGCATCCTTGTCTTGTTCTTGATTTGATAGGAAAGGATTTCATTTTTTACCACTTTGTTTGATTCTAGTTGTGGATTCTTCCATATGTGTTCTTTCTTAAGTTGAAGTAGTTCTTGTCTACGTCTAGTTGTTGCATGATTTTAACATGAAAGGGTGTTGAATTTTGTCAAATTCTTTTTTCTATATCAATTGAGATCATCGTGTTTGTTTTTTTCTCTGTTCAATTGATGTGGTATATTTCATTGATAGGTTTTCATATTTTCAACCAACTTTGCATTTCAGTAATAAACCCCACTTAGTTAGAGCGTATAATCTTTTTGATATCCTGCTGATTTTGGCTTGCTAGCATGCTATTCAGGGTTTATTTTTCATTATTCATAGGGGACATTAGTCTGTGGTTTCTTTCCTTGTAGTGACTTTATCCGGCACTGGTATCAGAGCAATGCTGACCTTAAGAAAATGGGTTAGGTTGTGTTCAGTTCTATTCAACTTTTTCAAAGAATTTAAGAAATGTTGTTGTTAATTCTTTAAATGTTTGTAAAATTCACCAGTAAAACCATCTGGTCCTGTGCTTTCCCTTGTCAGAGAAATTGAGTAATGATTAGGTCTGCTAACTAGTTAGTTAAAGCTCTATTCTAATGTTTTATTTCTCCATGATTGACACTGGGCAGGTTGTGTGTTTCTAGAGATTTTCCATTTTATTGAGGTCATCAAGGTGATTACTGTTCAGTTGTTCATAGTACTCTCTTGCAGTCCTTTTTATTACTGTAAAATCAGTGTTACTATATCTGTTTTTATTTCTGATTTTAGTTATGTGCATCCTCCCTCCTTTTTTTTTTGAATTCTCCCACTTTTCATTTATTTTGACATTACTGATATTTCCATAAAATTGCAAGTGGAAGATAACTGTTATCTTCTTCTTCTTCTTCTTCTTCTTCGTCTTCTTCTTCGTTTTTTTGTACACTGCTCAGACTTCACATCAGTTTTTTTTCAATAAATATAATTCTAATGTAGCTATCCCAGCATCTCCTTTAAGCACCTGTCTTAACCTTCTGCTTTTGTTTCCTACTCCTTTCCACACATACACACATAATCCTTTACCTTTTAAAAGATAATAAAGAGTGTCATGACATTAGAAATTCTTTTCCTCACACATATTCTGTCATTTGCTGCAATACTGAAATTCTTATTTTGACCATAAATGCCTATTAGTTCTTCTAATACATGAAGAAAATAGATTGAGTAGCAGCAGTACAGTAGGTAGAAAATAGAGTTCAACTACTAAATATCTACAACTGATTTATAGCTTACTAATTAATTTGCTATTATTAGTTTCTTTGATATCATTAGACTTTAGACAACAACTAAATAAGGGTTTTTTTGCAAGATGAGAGAATTGTGTACAACTAGTGATATGATTGTTTACAGAAGTAAGCCTGAACATTTTAAAATTTAAAAACCTTAAATAGGCCCAGCTTTAAGAACATACAATAATGTATACTATGACAAATGTACATTATTCTTCTAACATAGTATGAATTATTTGGTTTCTTTTCTGAAATAAAATGCAGGAAAGTCCTGTGTATCTTGGTTTAGCTATGGCTTCATTTCTAGTCAATTATTTGTATCTTAATTTTCATTAGTACCAAAAGAATCCATTACATGAACAGGTTTGTAAAATCTTCCTCCTCATCATGTAGGTCTTTTTAATTTAATTGTCTAGCTAATTTAATATTCAGACTTTCATTGTAGTGAAGCTTTCTTTTCATTTCAAATTGTCGCCTTATTTCCTCATTCTCCACGTGAGAGTTCGCTGTCATTGTCTCCCCTGCTTTCTTTTTTGGAACTCGATGCTTTGGCTCCCAGCCTTCAGCAGCAGCGCAGTTCTCAGCTAAGACATCTGGAGTCCTGGCTTCAGCGATTTCTGAATCACTACATGCACCTTCCTCATCACCTCTCACACCATGGTAAGGAGTGCTTGGTTCATCTATCTTCATTAAACCACAGTGTGTCTGCTGGACGATGTGTCACCAGGATGTTCATTTCATCCCACTTCTGAAATCCATTATTATAGAGTTACTCAATGTAACCTCTGCCTTCAATGCTGCCTCCCTAACTCAGTGTATCAAGTGATTATTTGTCTAGATTAAAAACTTCTAATATCAATTTCCAAATCTACTGTTTCAATTTATAAAACACACGTTTCCATGCCTTACAGATTTCATTTTCCATATTTGTCTAATGTTAATTTGTTCACAAGCCTCATCTCTTTGCAAATTGTTTTACTTACATATTAATTAAATGATGAGTATATAAACTTAAATGGTAATAATTTAGTTTCTACCCTACACTATTTTATCATGTACAAGTGTTTTCTGTCCCATTGTGTAGGACACGATGTGAGATTGTTTAATAGTTCTTGTAGTAGTTGCTGTTGTCTTTTTGTTCCTGGCATAAGACAAAATGAGTCTTTCTGTGGCCATCCTAAAATAAAACCAATCTTGTAGTCTTTAAATCCAACTTAATCATGGTGCAGGTTCTTGGGATATTATATTGCCATCAGTGTATGTACATTTTACCTAAAATTTTAAAGGTTTATTCATAATTAATATTTATCATTCGAATACATTTTTACACATTCATAGAAACTTGTTCAACCCAGCAATATAAAATTAAATATCCCCAATGTGAGATATAATGACAAGGTGTAAAATCAAAACTAAATATGTATCTAGACAATTGAAAGAATTCAGGTAGCTAGCTTTGATAGTAGAGCATGGTGGGTAAAAGCACTCCTTGAAATCAGCCCAGACAGGATCAAGTTTCCACTTTACCCCTGTCCAGTGTCTGAATTTAGACAAAGTACTTGCCCTCTCTGTGCTTAAATCCTCCCCATCATTATAATGGCAGCACATGCCTCATATATTAGTGAAAACTAACAGTTACCACATGCCTGCCCTTGACGGCAACGCAAGTGTACATCGCAAGTACACTTTAAATGGTACACACGTACATATTGGAAACCTGTTAATAATAGAGAAAATTTAAGAATATTTCTGAGTAGCACTGATGGTCAGTGGAGAATGTTGCATGTTAGCTGATATTTTCAATGTAGCCCATGCTTCATGTTCCCCTGCAGGTCCTCTGGCTCTGAAGGCAAATATCCGTCTGTGGGACCTGAAGAATGGCTGTCAGGGATTTGGCCACGGGAATGACCATCCTAACACAGGCCATACTTGGAACCCTGGAAAATTTTTACCTTTTTTATCATGTTTTTTTACTTCACTCAGTAAAGCTTTACTTCACTCATTAAGATCCACAGACTTGATTATTAAGCACCTTATTATTATAGCCAAATTTTTGTTCCCTCTCTCTGGAGGAGTTCTACTGACAATGGCAGCTTTGGGGTGGAAACATTCCCTCAGTGATTTTTAGATAAAAACTACTTTTCTATGTTCACAGAGTGGGCAGGGGTGTATTCACTGCTACCACCTTGCTCTTGAGTGTCTTCCAAGGAGTCACAGTCAGTCTGAGGAATTCCAGGTGGGCAGGGCTTACAGTGAAAACTACCAATTATATTGGCTCCTCCATATTCCTGTGATGGATCCTCCAAATTCTGGTAAACATTATTTTTTCCATGTATGTGACTGACAAAGGAAGTAACAGAAAATCACAAAGACAGAAGATTTGGGATACTGTTCTATTGTTCACCCTGGCAAAGCTGGAGACACTCCATGCAGCATTGTTATCCTTCCCTGGTGCTTTATGTTTGGGGACCATGCCCTGGGTGAGTGCCTCCATGATTTTTATTCTGTATGGGCAAAAGTAACAGGTCAAATTCATACATATGACTAATTTCCCCCCTAGATCCTTCTCTGAGTCCAGAGCTACTAAAACTTCTTCTGGTGAGCACTTTTGTATCATTTTACACTCTCTCCTTCATCGTTCAAGTTTGTTTGGCTCTTTGTAATAATCCCGGTCGGTTGATGGTGCACATCTCCCTGATAACCAGTGAAGGTTTCCCAACTGTCAGCTGCTTGTTCTCAGGAGCAGGGGCTCCAATGTATTGAAGCTTTGCATTGCCTGGGTAAGTAATACAAACCCCTGATCTTCTCAGGATTGTGTGAATTGTGTGTGTTTTTTCAACATTCAGTTGTTTATTCATTCATCTTCACAAAATTGTAAACACAACTATGAAATATTCTCATTTCAAGAAACTGACTGTACACACAGATAAATGCATTTGTATAAGTGTAAATGTGTGTGTATATGAGTGTATGTATTTGCATGTGTTGGTGACAATCAGGTTATTCTTATCTATCAAGCAATAACATTGGAAATTACACATGAAGAATGTAAAAATAATACGAATTACAATAATGGCAAATGCTTTGCCATAAAGTCTATTACATTGGATAGTTATATCACTGGTAAGTGATTAATTGTTAATTTATCTTTAAATTATCCAACTGAGTATAGCCAAAGTATGTTATCTTTAATAGGAATTATTAGTTTGTTTTTTGTTAAATATAATAATGAGTTTATTTGGAGTGTGTTCTTCATGATAACCTGCTCTATTTTCTTATATTTTATTATCTTAGTATGAAACCTAGAAATTAAAGCTTTCTTTTAAACACTAATCACAGTGTCAAGTGACAATACCTATGCCCTATGAACAATATTATATTAATCTATTTACCTTTCTTCAACTTCTAAAAAATTCTCAAGTGTTTAAAATATTTAAAGGTAAACACACAGGTCATAAGTGGAAAGCACAATGAAATATTAAAACATCTCTGGCATAATTATGTAAGAGGCTTTTTTTTGAAGGACATTTTAGCCCACAGATATATTCTTATGATCTCAGCTAGTCACTGTACTCAACAGTGAGCACTATAGTGACATCTAAATGGCAGATGTCACTTTTACCTCTTTTATACTTTATATAAATATTATGAAGCAGAAACTCTTTAGTACGTGACTTTTTAAATTGTATAGGTTGTTTTACGTTTATTTGTATTTTTGCATGTTGTTGTGGGTCATTTTTTAGCATTGAATTCTGTTGTGTAAATATCAGACAACTAACATAATTTCTCCACTGCTGATGCACATGTGAGTGTGCTTTAGTTGGGGCTGTTAGGAACAGTGCCAGTATATAAATTCTAGAAAATGTATCAGTGACACACATACAAGTTTCTGTTCGGAACATATGTAAAGTAAAATTTTTCTGTCATCTGTTTACATCTCTTCCTCTATAAATAAAATGCCAAACAGTTTTCCAAAATGTTTGTACCACTTTTCACACCCACCAACAGTATATAAGTTTCCTGGTGTATCTACATGCTTGCTAACATGGTATTTTCTGTTATTTGTACTTTGTCTCCTGGTTGCTGTGTGATTATATCAGGCTTTATTTACATTTCCCTCATTATTAAAAAAGTTGAACATTTTTTTACACTTCTTAAGATATTAAATTACTTCTTTTTGAAGGACTATGCTGTTTTATTTTAACCATCCTCCATTGTTTTAGCCATATTTTTTGTATGGGCTTGTAGGAGTATTTATGTATGTTGGATAGGAGTCCTCTCTTTGCCCTCTCCCTTCTCTCTCTCTCTCTCTCTCAATGAGAAGTTCTAAAATTTAATACAATCTCATTTGTTATTTCCCCCAGTATTAAATGCCTTTTCTTTCATTTAATGATTTTTTTTCTATTTTAAGATCATAGAGATGTTCTTTTTTTTAAAAGACATTTTAAAATTTGGTTTCACAATCCATTCAGAATTGATGTTGTGAGGCTAGTTATTTATTTTTTTTCCAGTAGCATAATAAAATTCAGTTTATTCTTCAGATGTTGTCTTATCATTCTTTTTATTTGCTGTCACCCGTCATTGCCTCACCCAATTTAACCTCACCTCTCTCTTGGAGCTGGCTTTTCTATAACACTGATAGTATAACTTGTTGGCTTGCAAATAGGAAAAAATCTAAGAGCTTCACATTTTTGACAATTTTGGTGATGAGGGTGGATTTCTAAGATATTAAGGTTACAAAGTATGAAATGTCTGATTTCCTTAAGTACTAAGTTTGATAGTTGACATATCTGATATTTCACTTTGACACTTCTTGTTTTATTTTTATTATGATGGTACATCTTCATTCTTTCAAAGGTATAGTTTGGCTTGTGATTTTCTTTCAAAAGTTTTTAGGAATAATTTTTATGAAACTATTGATAAGTCAAAAATTTGAGTTATTTTCATATATGGATTCTGTTGTGGAGCCAGTGCAGTGCAGACAGCTCAAAATATCAACAAACAGTTTGGGAAGGGTGTGGCTAACGAATGCACAATACATTTATAGTTTGAGAAGTTCCATTCTGGTGATTTTAATCTTGAAAATGAGCCAAGTAGGCAACCTGAGACCAAGGCAGATAAGGATGAACTGAAAGTTGCATGGAAGCAAATTCATCTCAACCCACACATGAATTAGCAGCAAGGTTTGACATTACTATTCCAACAATATTGGACCATTTGAAACAAATCAGCAAGGTAAACACGATGACTAGATGGGTACCACATGAATTAAATGAACATCAGAAGAGCAATCATCTAAAAGCTTGCCTTTCTTTGTTGTCACAACATAAAGGCAAACGATTTCTACACTGTATTGTTATGTGTGATGACAAACGGGTACTTTTTGACAATCACAACCATTTGGCACAATGGTTGGATAAAAATGAAGTGCTAAAACACAGTCTAAAACCAAATATTCATTAAGTAAAAGCTAATGGTGTCTGTTTGGTGGTCCAGCACTGGTATAATCCACTACAGCTTCATGAAACCTGGTCAGTCGATTACAGTGGATGACTACTGCAACCAGCTGGATGAAATGATGAGGATGCTTACAATTAAGCAGCTGAGATTGGTCAACAGATACAAGCCAATCCTCTTGCAAGACAATGCTTGACCACATGTCACACAAACAATGCTGCTCAAACTCTCTGTCATCCACTATATTTGCCAGACCTCACTACCACTTCTTCCAGGCTTTGGACCACTTGTTGCAAGGAAAATGTTCAATTCTCAACAAGCTGTGGAAAACACCTTTTGTGATTTCAACACCACTGGCTCTCCAGGATTCTTTGCTGCTGGCATAAACAAGCAGTAAAACAAGATGGCAAAACTGTGTTGATAGTTTCAGTGAATACTTTGATTAACTATACTGCTTCTTGCTTGAGATATAGTAAACTAAACTTTTGAGTCAAAATTAGACATTTCCTATTTAATGTAATATAACGTTGTATAAAAGGAAAGTAGAAAGATTCTTCAGAGGCATGCTTAGGGGATATGAGAAGGCTCCCTGGAACAAGTAGCAAAGTCTCTCACCCAAGTGAAAGTGAAGTGAAAGTAACCCATCCACTCTCTGACCTGATATGAAGGCTGTGTGAGGGGGAGGATTGAAATGAGCCATCTGACCATGCTTCATTTGTTGCTTATTCTCCTCCTGTCAGGAGAAGGAAAGGACAGAGTCCCCACAGCTGATACAGCACTTTGGAGAAATCAAAAATATCTTAAGTGTTGTGGTTTTGTTGACAGCAGTAAACTCTAAGGAAATGTGGCATTTGGTGTTCTGCCTACTAGCAGGGAGTCACTCTCTCCGTGTACCCACTGATCCCTCCCTCCACGCATTCTCCATTTTAGCAGCTTTATGGAAAAAGTTGAATCTAATTGGGAGTTTTTTTGGAGGGAGCAACTCAAAATTTTATACTTCTGTTTCATACAAGCGCCCAAGTCACTGTCTTCTATGGTGCCCTGGGCAGGAACAGTAGGTAATAAAGGTGGGTGAAAATGCCAAGGACAGAGGGGTGAAGCATGGCTGCAAAGATAGAAGCTTCTGGTCCTGAATGCTCTCCAAATAAAGGAAGGTACAAAGGTAAGAGGAGAGCTCAGACTTTAGGGTGACAATATTAAAGAGAATAACACCTTCCCATGTCCTGATCCTATCCCTTATACACACCTATTGTACCCTGTTCTGCTCCCTTGCATTCCCATGTCTTAGAAATTGTGTAAACTCCTTATTCTGTGTTTCCATAGAGAAGAAAATAAACAAAAGCAAACACATAAATAAAAAAATCCAAAAGTCAACAAGTCAGGTTTGGGTAGGATTCACAGGGAACCCAGAGAATTGAATGAGGCCATCTCAATGAATACTGGAGTCAGGATGACGGACTCAAGAATAAACCTTAGAGACAAGTGTGCAAGTTGTCACAGGAGAGCATCCAGGAGCTCTGAAGGTGGCAGTGCCAGGGAAACGGTGGTGGGTACCACGAGCTTCTAAGCAGCAACATACATTTTATCAGGAAGAGAGGAATAATGATCTTCAAGAAATCAAAAGGAGTAGGGAGAGTCTATAAACCACATTTCCTCCTTAGTGCTTTAGAGTCTGAGAGAATGAGTTCTCTTTACTTGAGATACAAGGCAGCAAAGTCCTCAAGGGAAATCCAGTAGATGGTAGAAACTGTCACTAAAGAAGAAGTCTAACAAAATAAAGCAGTTTCCTAATCATGTAGCTTGATTTCCAGAGAATACAACAGAAAGTTCTGTGTCATATGGGAGGAGAAGGATGCTAGGTTAAGGGAGAAAAATCAGAATATTATAGTAATAATACAGGAGAGAATTTGGTACAAAAGGGGCTTATGATTTGGATTGTGATCAAAGAAACCAGGAAAGTTAAGCAGAGAGGGTTGCTACATGACACAGAAGTAAGGAGGAGAATGCAGTAGCCTCCTTCATCTTCTGACATGAAGTTAGGCATCTCAGGTAGTGAGCAAGAAGTCCAAATCTAATCATGACACACTCATTCATGTTACCAGCTTTGGCCCTATGTTTGTGGTTCCAGCTCAAAGTAAAGCATCAACCAAAGACAACAGGGACCAAGAAGTAAGGTACAAAAAGTAAAATTTTGCTCTGGAGAATCCCCTACAGGATCTTGCCTGGAGGGATAGGAGGAGGAAATGCTTCTGGTCAGCACTTGGTGTCATTTTGCCCTCCTTTCTACCTGCTCCCTCCTTTTGACCCAAGTTTTAATCCTACCTGCTTTGTAACCCACTGCCTTGCCTATAATAGATCCTCCTTGGGTCTTCAGCGTTTTCATTGGTAAAGTTGATATAACATCTCTTCTCTAATCAGGCATATTTACACAGTGATAACATGATGTGAAGGGCTTTGAAAAATGTAGTAAGTTGAAGAACTGGGCCACCTGCTTTCACCCATTTTTTCAATTGCTGCTTCAGAACCATTCCCTTAGGCACCAAGCCCCTAACTCTCTCCTAGCCCTTTGATCAACCTTTGCCTCATGAGGGACAAAAAGCTACATGGCAGTTAAGGAAGAGAGAGTAACTTTATAGCCACATTTCTTCTCATTGCTATTTACCATACTGCATTCTCTACATTTGTAACTGGCTTCTTGACAGAACTTAAACCTAGTTTGGAACCATTTTCCTGGCTGTTTGGTCCTACTGACCAGACCTGAGGGAGGGAAACGTACATGTCATAATGGGTGTTCAGTAATGGGATGACATGACAGCTGGGTGTGAGATAAATGCTGAAGGAAGTGTGAGCATATCCCATTACTCGTTTTGACTCCTTTGGACAAGTGAGTAACTAGAGCTCATAGTGGAAAAAATAGCAAGAAAGCTACATTCTGAATTTCTTTCTCAACCCTAACATCTGCCTTATTCTGTTTCTTTATGTTTTTATTACCCAGCCCTCCTTCCTCCCCGTTTGTCTCAATCTTCTGGCCTTCAGTGTAGCCTCCATATTTGTCCAACTTCTTCTGTTTTCTAGCCTACCTGTTTACCTTCTCTGTCCTTCCTTCCTACTATTCTACCTTGAAGATCCCCTGCCCAGTTCCTCCTCTCTTCCTTCCAGATTATTGTCCATTTGATGCTGCCATGGTTTTCAGCCACCACGTTCATCTTACTTCATTATTTATAGCTGTCCTTCTCCCAGCCCTGCTTTCTAGTCCCCTGTACTCTAGTCCCCACCCACAATGACACCTGATGATTCACACAAATTGCATCCTGGAGAGATGGTTTCCCTACTACAGGGACACTTCTGGTGCTGTTCATAACAGCCAGGACTGCGGATTCCCAGCAGCCTGATCTGGTGGACAGAAGAAACGCAAGATGATGGCAAACTAACATTAAGCCTCAGTAAGCTAGAGAACCCCTTTTCCATGACCACATCCTGGTTACCTTTCTATTATTTATATTTTGCCTTCGCCCCATGTTGTTAATCCCCTTTGGATGCTAGAGAAACTTTTAACAATTTACTTTTTCTAGATGATCTGATTCTATCTTCTCATGTCTGATCAGCCAGCCTGTATCCTCTACATTTGTAACTAACTACTTGACAGAACTTGATCTGTAACCACAGAGAAAACTGCAGGACCAGTAACAGAGAAGGTACAAGACAATGAGAAGTAGAAAGCATCTATTTTATTGTCAAAGAGGGTAAGTTCTTTTGATTTGCCCTACATTAAAGTGATTTCAAGAGAAGGTGACCCCTGAGAACTCAGACATGGGGCACAAGGTCCCTACTATAGATATTTGAGGACTCAGGTTTGTTTTTATTTGGGGGTCTTTGATGCGGTTCTTTGCAGACTTCTTTTTTAAATCCTAGAGTTCCAGAAGCATGCCAGGGATTTTCCACTCTTGAGAGAGGTTACCCCCAAAAGGGGTGGGGTCCTCCTACTCTTCTGTCATTAAAGCTTTTAGGGTTGAGCCTAGTGAGCTGCTTTTACCCTAGAATTAAAAAGTTAGCAAAGTCTACAAGGCAAGAACATGTCCACATTCTACCAAGAAGATAGCATTTGATAAATATGTTTTTAAATGCTCTCGTGAAACTGTTGTCTAGTTTGAAGAAATATCCATATTCAAGAGAGGACTTGCAAATGCAATGAATGCGGTAAAACTTTTAATCAGCCCCCAATACTTACTCAACATCAGAGAATTCATATTGGAGAAAATTCATACAGATTTAATAAATGAGGAAAAGTCTTTAATCAGTCATCACATCTACATAGACATAAGAAAATCTACACTGGAGAGAACTCATTCAAATGTAGAGAATGTGGCAAAGACTTTAACTAGTACCAAACCCTTATACATGTCATAAAATCCATACTGGTGAGAAACACTACTAATGTAAAGAATGTGTGAAAGCCTTTCACTGGCACTCAAACCTTACACAACATAAAAATATTTGTTTTAAATTTCAAGAATATGGCAAAGGCTTTAGGCAGTGCACACACCTTACACAACATCAGATAATTCATACTGGAGAGAAACCCTACAAGTGTAAAAAATGTGACAGACCCTTAATTTTGGATCAGACCTTAGTAAGCACAAGAGAATTCATACCACTTACAAACCCTGCAAGTATAAAGAAAATGTCAAAACCCTTAAAAGGTGCTCATACCTTATTCAACATCAAAGAATTAATACTGGAGAGGAGTCCTATACATGTAATAATTTTGGAAAAGTCTTTGTCCAAAATATATACCTTAGATAACACCACAGTATTTATACTGGAGGAAAAAAATTACAAATGTAAGGCATAGCAAAATCTTTAACTCTTGCTCATACCTTACTTGACAGATGTTCCTATAGAAGAGAACTCTTAAAAATGTTATAAATATGAGGCTGGGTGTGGTGGCTCACGCCTGTAATCCTAGTACTCTGGGAGGCCGAGGCGGGTGGATCGCTCGAGGTCAGGAGTTCGAGACCAGCCTGAGCAAGAGCAAGACCCCGTCTCTACTAAAAATAGAAAGAAATTAGCTGGCCAACCAAAAATATATATAGAAAAAATTAGCCGGGCATGGGGGAGCATGCCTGTAGTCCCAGCTACTCAGGAGGGTGAGGCAGGAGGATCACTTAAGCCCGGGAGTTTGAGATTGCTGTGACCTAGGCTGACACCATGGCACTCACTCTAGCCCAGGCAACAGAGCAAGACTCTGTCTCAAAAAAAAAAAAAAGTTATAAATGTGGAACAACATTTGTGCAAAATATACACCTTAGAAAACAACAGAGACTTTATACTAGGAACAAATTTTATAGGGGCAATATATGTGGGAACTTATTTAATCAAAAATTATGTCTAAATAAAAATCAGAGGAATCATCCTAGAAAGGACTAACACACTAACACTCTTATAAATTACTCTAAATTGGAATGCCTATTATAAAGAATAATACAAAGTCAAAACAATTAATTTAATTGTATGTGTCAAAGGAACAAAGAGATTGATGTTTCAGTGGGTATAACTATATTCAATGTATATTTTTTGTAATGAGAGTATTTGAGATTTGAACAAATACTATTGATGTAATTAAATTTGATACCATTCTTTCATTTCTACTATTTATGTAAAGGCATGTGGTTGATTATTGATACCTCTGAGCTATGAGAGGTTACTCTATATTAGGTGGGCGTCATTCACATCAACGCTCTCACGGAAGATTAAGAGCACTGAAACATAGAGTGTAAGATGAAAATCTGAATAGAGAAGCTCTTTTTCTTTGACTTATAACAGTGTTATAAGTCACGTATAAGTTAGGTGTTCAGGGTATCATTCTTCTTCACTGAAGTATCAGATAGGAACACTGAGTTTTAGAAATAAATGCTTTTATCAATTACTCATTTAGAAGAAGAGTCTAGCCATTGCTTTAATATATAGATATTAATATATATTCATAGTAGCAATAATTGGAAGTAATAAGTATTTGTTGATGTGGTAGCAATAAAGAAATCTTTACAAATATCAGAAATAGGTACAGAAAACCCCTCTGGTTGGACATGGCCTTATTGTGAATCCAATTTTCTAAATACTTAGCCTTAGTTTAAAAAATAAAGGCAGCACACTTTTCACATATATCATAGTATCAGGAGAGCAAGAATGCTTCTTGAGCATTTGTAATCTCTATACTAGCCATTTAAGATACAGTGCATTTTAAAATGCTTTCTTCAGTTTATGTGTGAACTGGATTGTTATAATATATAAAACTGAATGGTTTTTGATGTTTTAATACTGTTGTATGTACAATAACATATTATCCTGCCACAAATATTAGCCTGTTCCACCTTGCTCAAAGTTGTAGGTAGTATTATTATACGGCAATAATTACTATTGGGTAATACAGTCCAATGATATTTCTAGCAATCCTTATTCCCAGTGGTATTAAACTCCAAATAATTTGGAGAACATTTATCTCATAAGTTTTTTTAATTCTTTTACCATTTTTGTAACTTCTGTGGCATAACGATGGTTATAACACAAATTTTATGAGTGCAATAATAATTGGTATCTTTATTAATCAGGTATGACTATTTACAACATTTTATTCCATAATTTCCTTTTTGCATGCCAACCCTCTGGGCCTACAAAATACACACAGACTTTTGGTTTTGATTTACACTAACAAAATACAAATATATCAATCTAAAGATAAATATTAGGAGTACAAGAACTATGGAGGAAGTTATTTGTATGTGTGAATGTTTGTGAGAGAGAGAAAGAGAGAAAGAAAGAGAGGGAGAGCGAAATGAAGAGGGAGAGGAAGAGGGAGAAAAAGGGAGGAAAACGAAACTATTGAAAGAAAACATAATTTTAAAAGAGTTGATGGTATACTAGCAAACTAGAAACTAGAAACATCACAGATTCTGAAAGAAAATATATTCTCTCTACACTGAATTCATTTCTCAAAACTATCACGGCTCCTTGTCCAGAATTTCCTGTTGCAAATACTGTGTGTGTGTTTTTTGCCTGTTACTCATTGCAAGAACTGTCATGATTTACTTGTTCCAGCATTCAGAAAGTATTGTCTCTATAATCTGCTCACGGATTTTAATAATGCTTTTATAAAAATTTCATGATATTCAGATATTTAAAGATGTAATTCCACAGCGAGTGTATTAAGTTACATTTAATTTAATTGGTACAATTCATTTTTTCTTCTCAATTAAAGAACACTATTTAAGCCACTTAAAAGTTGTCCTTTTCCCTTTTTATAAGTGCCATCATCTGTTTGGAGTGTACTTGGACACTTCATTTGAATGAAAAATGGGGAGGCCTTGCAAGGCAAGGGGTTGTTTTGACATTTATATGAAGTGAACAAATATATAGGATAGAGCAGGGTGTGTAATATATGCTGTAAAATTAGGAGTAAAATATTTTTATTAGAGTTTGTACTTCTGGATAAAATAATGAAACATCCAAGTGAGGCAAAATTAATTCTGCATTCAAGGAGAGTACTTTGCAGGCTTCACAACTGACTCTCTGACCTTAGGAAAAGAAATTCTTGTTTTATATCCTAACGATCTCCTGTTCCTCACTTGCTCTTAACTTTCATCCCCAGCTACACATGCATCCCAGCCCCCACCCCCCTCCCCTGCCCCGCCTGTTCTCTGTATGGCTGCAGCTTCCTCACTGCTCTGCCCACCCCATGCTGCCTCACACAATTCTATCGGTTCTGAGGAGAGGTTTGGGATTTTTCCAATGCAATGAGAAATAGTTTTTAAATGGAGCATTTGAGTCTGTTTACAAGTTTTGAATACAAAAGTCTAACCATTTAATTCAGACAAGGGGAAAGTAGTCCCATGGTCCAGAACATTAAGCCAGACAGTCAGCACGGTGGCAAATGCGGAGACAGATAAGACGTGATGGTGGGATCTTTCTTAGGTTGATGGGATGTGCTGAAAGAAAATATGGAAAACACTTTTGAAATGTGGGGAGAATATTGGAAATATGCCCACTTTAATGACCCTGAGGTCTTAGAGTAGCTACAGGTGGTGTCACTTTACAGACAAATGTGATGGAGAAGAGACGGGGACTTGGGGAATGCAGTCTGAGCATCAGGGAAGGGGATGCTGTTTCTATAATATAGAGGAATTACTGGGCCATGGTGCAGAGCAGCTACTGTGGGGAGACAGAGATTGTTGTACTTTTTCAGGCCTAGGTTAGTGGCAGTGGGAAGGAGATGAGGTTAAACGTCAGGTTGTCAGTCTAGATGTTTGAGATGAAGATGCCTTTGGGAGAGTGTACTAGGCAGAATCAGGGTGTGTGCTGTGGTTACCCACAGCCGCAGTATCTCAGGGAGCAAACAAAAGTATAACCCCAATGTAGGTTACATCAACTGTAGATGGGTGTCCTTCAATGGAAGCTGAATCACAGGTGGCCGGGACCACCTGCACTTCCGCTTGCCCATTCGTCAGTCTTGTCATGTGGTTCTGGCTCTGTGAGAGGCACTGGGAAAGGTGAGCCAGCAGTTTGCCAGTCAGAGGCAGTGAGCATCTCAACCACAAAAGTTACACCCTGATTTTAGTCTAGAAGTCTCTAAGTTCTTTCACAGCCCATGCTTTCCTTCTACCCAATCTGTGCAGAGTGGAAATTGGAGTGTCAATTGTGAAAATAAATACAATGAAGTTGGGTATTAGATTATGCTCACACATTTAACACTGGTGCCACTGAAATATAATACTGCATCCCATCCTGCAGCTATTAGTTTGCATTCAGGTATACTAAGAAAAGACCGCTGTATAGTATCAAAAGATAATGCATGTATTTTGTGTCACGAACATGATGGATACGTAGAAGCACAAAAGTGATGAAATTGTGCAGTGATCTCATGAGGTACTAGTTTTTTTCTATTTACTCTCTCTGATATCGTCTATACTTAGGCACTTTGCTCATCTTTACTCCTTGTGGGCCACGGGCTGGCTGCCCCACCTCCAGGCATCCATCCACAATCCAAACAGCAACAAGGAGAAAATGTGAATCTGATAGGACACAGGGAATTAGATTGGAAGCCATTGATTTTTACTTCAAAGAATGCCATTCTCCCAGGCACTTCTAAGTCACATTGATCAGAATTCTATCCTACAGCCACCCTATGCATAAACATATATCTGAAGCATAGGAGAACACATGAGAACATGATTGGTGATGGCTGTTGTTACCTGAATTGTTTTATAAGATCTGAAACTTGTAACACCTTGTGCACTTGCTATTACCTTGTGCACTTGAATGGGGATTTATGAAAAAACCCTCAAAGCCAGGTATGGTGGTACATGACTGTAATCCCAGCTGCTCAGGAGGCTGAGATGGGAGGACTATTTGAATCCAGGAATTAGAGACTGATGTGCACTGTGACTGTGCCTGATTGTGAATAGCCACTGCACTCTAGTCAGGAACACATAGTGAGGCTGCATTCCAAAAAAATAAATAAATATCCCTGAAATTTAGAATACACCCATCCTTGATGCACAAGAATTTAATTGTGTATGCAAATGGAGTGCTTACTCTTTGGAGGGGTGTTTAAAGGGCTGTTTAATCATTTGCTTGTTAATTATAACTCTATGGTGAAATTTATCAAACAAATATTCCCTTGGTGAGAATATTATATTATGTTGTAAGGGGATAATTCATTTTAAGTAATTCTCCAACAGAGAAAAACTCATGAAATACTCAAATTAGTTGAAATAGAAATAAATATTGACTAAAACTAAAAATGTGAAACCCATTAATGATTTCAAAGGTGTGATCAGATAGAGGTTTAAGTGTGTATTTAGCGAACTTTACCCAATCAAAGGGCAGCAAAGATTTTCATAACGTATTTGTGAGGGTGTCAATTGAAAGAATATTAAAGCTAGAAAAAAATGGCAAAAATCTCCTGAATAAGATTCTGCTATTAAGAGAAACTGGAATCTGAGAAAGCTCACTTGGTGTAAGGAGCAGAGTCAAGAGAAATGAGGACCGTCTTGCACATCTGGGTGTGACTTCATCCCCTAAATCTCCAGTGCTATTACCGCCACCTTCCCCACAACTTCTCCCTGTACTCCAATGGCAGCAGGAGGAATTCTGATTAAATACTCCCTCAAAGGACCTTGTTACTAAATTCTCTTTCCTCTTGGACTCCCAATGGTTCATCCAGGTGTGTTCACACATACCAGACCTCCAGGCCCTGAGACTTCACAGTTTAGATCCCAGCCCAGGCTACACGCTATTATCCTGAGTACATATTGAACTTATCTCTGCAGACCAGCGACAGTGCTCAGGCTTCCAAGGTAAAACGACAGGAAAAATCCAACCCATATATGACCCCACTTTGATATCCGGATAAGCAATACCAGAGTCCACAAAAAACGATTCACAATTATCTGAATATCTGACTGCACCCCTAGGGAGCAAAGTCCTTACTAGAGAAAAAAATCTGAAATACGCACCAAGACATTAGTTCTCAAACGGTTCTCCTCCACAAGCAGCATTAGAAGCACCACAATAGGTGAACTGTTACCTGGCACATCCCCTCGGGCCTCAGGTAACTCCTTGTGCCCCACAGGCCCCGTCCCCGCTCACCAGAGGTCATCCCCGCGGCCTTGGGCAGCCACGCCTGTCCCCAGTGGGTCTCATGCCAGCTCAGATCCCAGGAGGAGGGATCGCAATGTTCGCCTCACCCTGAGGCCGGCCCTCCCCTGGGAGCTGGGATCCCACCCAGAGCTCTGCGCAAAGGGGTGTGAGAAGGGGACGGGGAGGCTGTACCCTCCTTCCCGGTCTTGGTCCCGGTGCAGTCCAGCCCGGATCTCCTTCCCGCACAGCCTCCTTCCGCCCTCCCGGAACACTAGGCAGCACCTTCTCGCCCTACAACGCCGCAGCAGGAGGGCGGCCCGGTCGCCATCGCCCAATCGCCAGACTAAAGCCGCCATGGCATACTGACAGCCTTGCCCAGCGCTCCAGCCGACCTTTCAAGGGCGCATGCGCAGATTAGCGCATGTGCACGTAACTTCCCCAATAACAGCGGCCATTGCTTACTGCCGCCTCCCTATGGCGGGAGCCCTCTTCGGCAAGGAAAGGCAGGTTCTGGTCGGGCTCTGGCCTGTCCTCTGCACGATGCCTGCCAGGGGATCGTCCGTGCTTCCAAGGAGAAGGAAGAGGAGGGCTCAGAGAGCTGCAGAAGGCTCGGTCGCCCCAGCGTCCAGGAAGCAGCAGCGGGATCCATGGACCGGTCGCCCATCGCCATCTCACGGCCGCCTGCTGGCTGTGTATGTGAGTCTCCCCGAGAGTCCAGAGTCTTCACGCCCGTGACTCGGAAGGCTCGACTCCCCGTATGCCCGTGTGTCTCCGTGTACTCAGGGGTCCTTCTTCGCCGGCCACAGAGCCTGGCCCTGTGGGAACCTACCTTAGTGCCTGTGGCTTTTGAGACAGAGAGGGACAGAGAGAGAGAGAGAGAGAGAGAGAGAGAGAGAGAGAGAGAGAGAGAGAGAGAGAGAGAGAGAGAGAGAGATTATATATATGTGTGTTCGCAAGTGGGAGTAACTGGTCTGACATGCTCCCCGTTTGCCTCGGAGCTCCTTGGTCACCTTTCCTCGTGGTGAGCCCCCGGGTGCCCTTCCGCTAGGGCGAGGGAGCCAGATGCCATTCGTTTACGGTGGGGTTCCTGCAAGGGATTGGGATGGTCTGGTTCCGTCGTCATCAGAGGGGCCCCGCCTGAGACAGGCAAGAGTAGGAACGTCCTCGTCCACAGGAGGTGAGCCAGCTTTCCCATCCGAAGAGGACAACAGACAAGCTGATGACGCCCACCACTTCAAAAGGACCTCTGGATGCCAGGGAGAGGTGTGCAGGGTAGGCCAGGAAGGAGATTCGGCCACCCTTGGACCTCATGCCCTACCTATGCTCACGCCTACCTCCTCTGACGGAGGCGGGAGCCCAGAGAGGCAGAGATTATGGAGGGAGAACACCTGTCCCTCCACAGGGGCCTTTCTGGCTAGCTCAGCGATCCAAGGTGGCATCCCCGTGGTGGTTGGCAGCGCTTTCTCCTGCCGGGGTGACAGCTTGTACACCGACACCATGCCCCCACATCTATTCTCTTCCTCCATGGTTTCCGAGGGCCTGCACCCTTCCTCATCTAGATGAACCGTGTGTGCCAGAAAACATTCCCACTCTTCAAGGTCAGCATTGGGGGCATCCACTGCATGAGGCTTTCCTTCTCCACAGTGCATTCTTAGTGACTGGGTAGGCCTGAAGTCTGTGCCCATACTCCCAGCCATTTGTTCAGTAAACAAGGGAGTGAAGTCTTGGTGTCAGTGCCCCATCGGTGGTTCCCCATGATTCACATGGGCTGAGCGGCAGCACACCTTGCCTGGCCTTTGCCTTCTGAGGAAGAGGCTGTTTCATTGGCGTCTGCTCTCCATTGGTTCCTTTCTTGCAGGGAGACATATGCTTGGCTTGTTCCTGGGGAAGTGTGGGCAGGGGTGGGCAATGGCTGGCAGGGGCCATTGCCCGCCACTGTTTGTACTGCGGGGGTGGGGGCAAGAGTAGGAGGGACTGAGTTCTGCGTGGCTGCAGGCTGATGGTGGCCCTGGTCCCCTTCCCTGAGGATGGGGGGTTGAATGCACTGCCTGGGTAACCGTTTTCTCTCCAGGCGAGAATGCCCAATCTTGCCCAGGCTTGCAGAAGCTGCCCTGTGCATGTGGTCCTAGGTAGGCTCTGCTTTCCCTGAGCTCTCTTGGGGCCCTCTGGGCCCCTGGAAAGGGTGCCTTCTCCCCAAGGTCGGTCTTGGAGCTGGACGGTCCTGCGCGGGAAACACCGCCGCCTCCCTCCCTGCGTCCTGCTGGGCTGTCAGGTCTTAGCCAGGCACTGCTCTGGTCACATTTGCTGTCCCTGGGTCTTGCCTGGCTGCGCCTTTCCGCCTACCCTGAAGATCGGTGGGGGCAGGCAGGAGCCCAGGGCGATTAAGACAAGGCCAGTTCCTGGTGGGCTCCCGGGGCCCTTGGAGGCACAGGACACCTAAATTTGTCAACTGTTACCTGGAGCCTTCCCTCGGGCCTCAGGTAACTCCTTGTGCCCCACGGGCCCCGTCCCCGCTCACCAGAGTTCATGACCGCCGTCGTGGGCAGTCACGCCTGTCCCCAGTGGGTCTCACTCCAGCTGAGATCCCAGGAAGAGGGATCTCAATGTTCGCCTCTCACCCTGAGGCCGGCCCTCCCCTGGGAGCTGGGATCCCAACCAGAGCTCTGCGCAAAGAGGTCCTGAGAAAAGGACGGGGAGGCTGTGCCCTCCCCCTTTCGCCCCGGATCGTGGCCCTGGTGCGGTCCAGGTCTCGTTGCCTCACAGCCTCCTTTGGACCTCCCAGACACCCTAGGCAGCACGGTCTCGCCCTCCACCGCCGCCGCAGGTGGGCACCCCTGTCGCCATGGCAGGATTACCAGGCCAAAGCCACCATGGCCTGCTGATAGCCTTGCCAGGCGAGGGAGCCGGCCTTAAACCACGCATGGGCAAGCCGGTGTCATAATGACAGCGGCGGTTGCCTAGGGGCGCGTCCCTATGGCGGGAGCCCTCTGAGGCCAGGCCGGGCGCTTCCTTTTCAGGCTGTGGCCTGTCCTCTCCAGGATGCCTGCCAGGGGATCGTCCGCGCTTCCAAGGAGAAGGAGGAGGAGGGCTCAGCGGGCTGAAGAAGGCTCCGTCGTCGCAGCCCGCAGGAAGTAGCAGCAGGATCCACAGACCGGTCGCCCATCGCCACCTCACGGCCGCCTGCCGGGTGTGTATTTGAGTCTCCCCGAGAGTCCAGAGTCTTCAAGCCCGTGAGGACACCTATGCTCGTGTGTTCCTCTGTACTCAGGGGTCCTCCTTCGCCGGTCGCAGAGCCTGGCCCTGTCGGCACCTCTCTGAGTGCCTGTGGCTTCTGAGAGAGAGAGCGACACAGAGAGAGAGATACAGAGAGAGAGAGAGAGAGAGAGAGAGGGAGGGAGATTACATGTATGCATTCTCTCAAGTGGGAATAAATGGTCTGTGTTGTTCGATATTTACCTCGGGGCTCCTTTAAGTCACCTCGTGGTGAGCCCCTTGGTGCAGTTTCACTCGGGCTAGGGGCCCGGTGCCATTCGTTTACCGTGGGGTTAATGCATGGAGGTCAGTTGGTGTCGTTCCGTCGTGGTCGAACTCGAGGGGGTGCCCTCGGAGACCGGCAAGAGGAGGAACGTCCTCCCCACCAGGAGGTGAGCCAGCTTTTGCACCAGAAGAGGACGACAGCCAAGCTGACGACGACCACCACCATCTCACCAGGAACTCTGGAGGCCAGAGAGGTGTGCAGGGAAGGCCAGGAAGGAGATTTTGCCACCCTTGAGCCTCATGCCCTACCTATGCTCATGCCTGCCTCCTCTGACGGAGGCCGGAGGGCAGAGAAGCAGAGATGATGGAGGGAGAACATCTGTCCCTCCACAGGGGCCTTTCTGGCTAGCTCAGCCATCCAAGGTGGCATCCCCGTGGTGGTTGGCAGCGCTTTCTCCTGCCGCGATGGCAGCTTGTACACCGACACCATGCCCCCACATCTATTCTCTGCCTCCATGGTTTCCGAGGGCCTGGACCCTTCTTCATCTGGATGAACAGTGTGTGCCAGAAAACATTCCCACTCCATCAAGGTCAGCATTGGGGCATCCACTGCGTGAGGCTTTCCTTCTCCACAGTGCATTCTTAGTGACTGGGTAGGCCTGACGTCCGTGCCCATCCGCCCAGCCATTTTTTCTGTCAGCAAGGGAGTGATGTCTTGGTGTCAGTGCCCCTTGAGTCATTCTCCATGATTCTCATGTGCAGAGCGGCAGCACACCTTGCCTGGCCTTTGCCTTCTGAGGAAGAGGCTGTTTCACTTGGTGTCCACTCTCCGTTGGTTCCTTTCTTGCAGGAGATATATGCTTGGCTTGTTCCTGAGGAAGTGTGGGCAGGGGTGGGTAATGGCTCGCAGAGAGTATTGCCGGCCACTGTTTGCACTGAAGGTGTGTGGGAGCAGGATGAAGGACTGAATTTGTGTTGCTGCAGGGTGGTGGTAGCACTGTTCCCCTTCGCTGAGGTGCACTGCTTGGATAACAGTTTTCTCTTTGGCATGAGTGCCCAGTCTTGCCCAGGCCTGCAGAAGCAAGCCTGTGCATGTGGCCCTAGGTACGCTCTGCTTTCCCCGAGCTCTCTTGTGGCCCTCTGGGCCCCTGGGAAGGGTGACTTCTCCTTAAGGTCGGTCTTGGAGGGGATCAGGAAATAACCCTCTTCCTCCAAGCGCCCTGCTGGCATGTCATGCCTTAGCCAGGCACCCACTGGTCTAATTGAGTGTCCCTGGAATTTCCGTGGCTCCAGCTTTGGTCCTACCCGGAAGAGCAGTGGCGACACAGGCAGCAGCCCCTGGCGATTAAGACTGAGCAGTACCTTGCTGGTTCGGGTCCATGGAGGCACTGGACACCTAAGTTGGTGAACTGTCACCTGGTACCTTCCCTCATGTCCTCAGGTAATCCCCTGTACCCCGGAGGCCCCATCGCCACTCACCAGACTTCATCCCAGTCTCCATGGCCGCCACACCTCTCCCCCGTGTTTCATGCCAGCTCAGATCCCAAGGGAGGGATCTGAATGTTCACCTCTCGCCCTGGGGCCGGCCCTCCACTGGGAGCTGGGGTCCCACCCAGCTGTCTGCTCAAAGGGGTCCTGAGAACAGAACGGGGAGGCTGTGCCCCTAAGACCGGATCCCAGTCCAGGTCCCAGTCCGGGTCCAGGTCCCATGCAGCCTCCTGCCGCACTCCCGGACACCCCAGCTAGCCCAGACTCGCCCTTGATCACTTTTGGTGCCACCGCCGCCACGGAAGCATGACCCCGACCTCCAGGATCGCCAGATCGCGCCGCCACAGTCCCCAGAGCCAGCAAGGCGGCAGCCTTTCAGCTTTGCCAGGAGCGCGGGCCAAGCTTACAATTGCGCATGCGCAGGTCGCTGTCACAATGGCATCGACCATTGCCTAGTGGGGCGTCCCTATGGTGGGAGCCCTCTTTGCCCAGGTCAGCCGCGTCCGTGTCAGCACTTGTCAGGGTCTGGCCTGCCCTCTCCAGGGTGCCAGCCAAGGGGATCGTCCGCGGTTCCTCGGAGTGGAGGACGAGGGCCCAGCGGGCTGAAGAAGCCTCCGTCGCAGCGTCCAGGAAGAGCGCCGGATCCATGGACAGGTCACCCCTCGCCGCCGCCTCATGCCCGCCTGACGGCTGCTTACATGAGTCTCCCCAAGGGTCCTGAGTCGCCGTGCCTGCGACCCGCAAGGCTGGACTGCCCCTGTGCCCATGTGCTCCTCTTTACCAAGGGCTCCTTCCTCGCCAGCCTCCGAGCCCCGCGGTATCAGGACCTGCGTGCGCGCGGCTTGTGGGAGAGACAGAGAGCGCGTGCGTATGTGCGTTGCCTGTTTTGAGCAACTCGTCTGCCCCGTGGGTCTCGGGGCCGTTTGAAGTCACCTTTCCTGGTGCTGAGCCCCTCGGTGCCGTTCGTTTTCCATGGGGTGAGTGCTTGGGGGTGGCGTGGTCTGGTTCCGTCGTGGGGGGAGTGGGTGGCCAGCTGAGACGGGCAAGTGTGGGAACGACCCCGCGGACAGGAGGTGAGCCACCCTTCCCATTGGAAAAGGACTACACCCAAACTGGTGGCCACCACCACGTCACCGGGAAGTCTGGATGCCAGGCAGATGTGTGCAGAAGCCCAGGCAGCGGAGTCTACCACCTTTCTGCCTCCTGCCCTACCCACGGTCACGCCTGCCTTCTCTGACTGAGGCTGGATGGCGGAGAAGCAGAGACTATGGTGGCAGGCCATCGTGCCCTCCGCAGGGGCCTTTCTGGCTAGCTCAGCCATCCAAGGTAGCATTCCCTTGGCGGTTGGCAGTGGCTTTGTCCTGGCTGGGTGCCAGCTTGTAGACGGACACTTTGCCCCCAAACCCCCCGTCTCTTCTCATCCTCCACGGTTTCCGAGGGCCTGGACCTTTCTTCTTCTGGAAGAACCTTATGCACCAGGAAACTTTCCCACTCCATCAAGGACAGCATTGTGGGACATCCACTGCGTGAGGCTTTCCTTCCCCACAGTGCCTTCTTAGTGACTGGGTAAGCCTGATGTCCGTGCCCATCCTCCCAGCCATTTCGTCTGCCAGCAAGACAACCAAGCCTTGGTGTCAGTGCCCGATCGGTGGGGCCCATGATTCACATGGGCTGAGCGGTAGCACGCCTTGCCTGGCCTTTGCCTTATAAGGAAGAAGACGCTGTTTCACTTGGCGTCCACTTTCCTTCGGTGTGGTTCTTGGGGGTGGGTCGGGGGGACACCCATTTGGCCTGTTCCTGGGGATGTGTGGGACAAGGGCGGGCCTGGCAGGAGCCATTGCCTGCCACTGTTTGCATTCAGGGTGTAGGGCAGGAGGAGGAGGGACTGCGGTTTGTGTGGGTGCAGAGGGGGTGTTGGCAGTGTTCTGTTTGGCCGAGGATGGGGTGGGGTGAGTGCACTTGCTGGGGTGACCCTGTTCTGTTCTGTCAAGAATAACCAGGCTTGCCCAGGCCTCCAGAAGGGGGCCTGTGCTTGTGGTCGTAGGTAGACTCTGCTTTGTCCGCGCTGCCTTGGGGTCCTCAGGACCCCTGGGAAGAGTGCCTTCTCCTCAAGGTCGGTCTTGGAGGGGATCACGAAATAACCCTCTCCCTCCCAGTGCCCTACTGGCATGTCAGGTCTTAGCCAGGCACCCACTGGTCAAATTGGCTGTCCCTGGGATTTCCGTGGCTCCGCCTTTGGGCCTACCCGGAAGAGCAGTGGGGGCACAGGCAGCAGCCCCTGGCGATTAAGACCGGAGCAGTACTTGGTGGGCCCCCGTCCACGGAGGCACGGGACACCTAAGTTGGTGAGCTGTCACCTGGCACCTTCCCTCGGGGCCTCAGCTAACTCCCTGTGCCCTGCAGGCCCCGTCCCCACTCACCAGACTTCATCCCCGCCGCCGCAGGCCGACACGCCTCTCCCCCGTGTTTCATGCCATCTCAGATCCAGGGGCGGGATCAGAATGTTCGCCTCTCGCCCTGAGGCCGGCCCTCCACCGGGAGCTGGGATCCCTCCCAGCCCTCTGCTCAAAGGGGTCCTGAGAACAGGACGGGGAGGCTGCGCCTCTAGGTCATGGTTCCAGTCCAGGTCTGGGTCCCGGTCGCGCTGCGTCCTTCCGCCCTCCCAGACGCCTCAGCCAGTGCAGTCTCACCCTTCATGCATGCTACGGCTGTCCAGGCATGACCCTGACCTTCCTGATTGGCAGATTGCGGACCAAAGGTGTCACAGGCTCCAAAGCAGCTTCCTGAGCAAGAATTGCCAGGAGCAAGGGCCGACCTTAGAACTGCGCGTGCGCCTGTCTCTGTCACAGTGACTGGGACCTTTGCCTATTGGTGGTGTCCCTTTGGCAGAAGCTCTCTCTGGCCAGGCAGGTGCTTCCGTGTCAGGCTCTGGCCCGTCCTCTGGGGGATCCCAGCCAGGAGATAGTCCTGCGTTCGTAGGACAAGGAGGAGGAGGGCCCAGTGGGCTGAAGAAGGCTGCGTTGCAGCGCTGGGACCCACCGTGTCATCTAGGAATGGGTGGTAGATCTCTGCCTGAGGCCCTCCTGGCTTTGTAGGTGAGTCTCCTGTGTAGTGCAAAGTCATCTCGCCCTTCAATGGCAAGGCTGGACCTCCTGTGTGCCCCTCTGTACCCACGGTCCCTCCTGGCGTGTTCCCGTTCCCTGCTGTATCAGGAAGTGTCTGGGTGCCTGTGTGTGTGTGTGTGTGTGTGTGTGTGTGTGTGTGTGTGTGTTCGTGTAGATTTGGGGTTTGTTTGTGGTTGTTTTATAGACTTTTTTCCTTATCTGTTTTAGTTATTTTCTGAGGAGCATATTTCATTTGATTCATTTGTTTTTTCATAATATTCATTAGTGTGTTTATTGTAATAAGTTAACTGTCACGTATAAAACCTTGGACATCACATTTTTTATACCACTCTGTTTGGGTAAACCAGGATTGTGTTATTGCCTATTTATCCTTGGTGTAACCTGTGTTAATTCTCATTTTATTAGGACTGTTGGAAAAAAATTAGTATTAATGATGTCACTTGCTGTGGATTTTGCTACAGACCTTTGTAATATGTAATCCTTTGGATGCCTCAATACTCGTTTTATGTTTATTTTAAAATATATTTGTTTAATTTTTTAAGTTAATGTATATATTTAATTCAATACCAATTAAAAATTCTACAGGATATTTTATGGACACTGACCAATTTATAGTGAAATTCATCTGGAGGCATAAGACAGTAATTACATTAGAGCTCCAAGTAAAGGGAGCACTAACAAATAAATGTTGGGAAAACTATGTTAGTAAGAACAAAAGTGCATTTGGATATGTACCTCACATCATATGCTTCAATAAATTCCAGATGGATCAAAAAGTTAAACATAAAATTCTAAGCTGGGAAACTAGAAAAAACCCATAATAGCATTCCAAAGAGCAGTTACACATTGTATAATTTTGAAATAGTTTTAAACATAATATTTTTAGGTCCATGTTAAGTGTGAGAAAGGACCAGTAGTGTGTTTTTCACCGTTGTATCCACAATGTATGTCATATAATTAATGCAATACTATTATCACATGCAATTAAACCCTATCCATATTTTGATTAAATTAACAAGACAGTGTCAAGATGTGGTTAGCTCTATGGCATTCTCTTCCTGGGGATGGGAGTAACTAAACTTTAGCTCGTTCTGGTCAGTAATAACTTTGTGGCTCCATCCAAGTGTTACACATTAATTTTCATCTTACCACATAACTTTCAGTAGCTATAGAAATTCCTCCATGGTTTAAGTCAACACTGATGTCCCGGTTTCTCTTTAGCCCCCTTTCCCCTTCCTTTTAGTCAGTCCCTTTTGTGGGTTCAAATCCGAAATCTTAAATGACCCTATGTTGAGACTTGGTGTCTGTTCCTGACCTTACCCCTGCCCAGAGTTTCAGGTTTCTCCTGGATTTTCTCCTGTCTTCATCCAGAACTCCTCCTACAACTCACGAGATTCTCTTCTCAGCTGGTTATATCAAACTTGTCTGCTGAAAAGTATAATGCTGCCTTCCTCAACAAAAATAAAACCAAACAAAAATTCCAACAACAAAAACCGACAAGAAAAAAATGTCCCCTCATGTTCTGTATCAGTTAAATATTCCACTAACTGCTCATAGACAAACTGACGGGTGATTCTTTTGTTTTTTCACTTTCATGAGTCTCAATTCCATTACCTTTTCTCCACCTTTTCTTATCATGACTTTTAACAACTATGGACACTAAACAAACACAGTGAAATGCTGGTAGGAAGTTAAACTGTACATGCTTTTTTGTAAAATATTTTAGTATTTTGTACCAAGCATCTTTTTTACCCAGGCATCTACGTTTGGGGATCAGTGCCATGGGAAAACTTAGGGTAGATGGAGAGTTACACATAGACAGGTTCATTTTGTCAATAATAGTGACTTAGTAAACAGTATAAAACTCAAAATATAAAAGTGGGCAAGTAAACTATGAACTTCAGTTCAGTGGCAAATATTAATATTTGAGAACTTAGTATTGTACTGTTCTAGTGAGAGAACAGACATATTGTCAAGTAAATCCCTGCATGAAATAGTGCTATTTTTAAAACATTTAAATTATGTGAGAAAATGTTCATATGTATAATGTTAAGTTTCAAATATGTGTATTAAATGATGTGTGTTTATATATATGTATACATATATATACACACAGAGACACACACATGCAGTGTTATCTTCACTTTGTAAGAGCTATATATTGACTAATTCAACAAATACTTACTGAGTTCTTAACATTTGGGTGACACTTCTCACTCCAATCAAGAACATTGCTTTATTTTGTCTCAAGGTGACTCTAGTAGCTGACACATTAGTGTCATAGAGAGAGACAGTTTGTTTAATAAGACCTGTCTTCAGAGAAATGTGGCCCTCTGCTCTGCAGGTCCAAAATCTAGGTGATTATTAGGGAATCTAAGGTTATTGAGATTCTTAGAGGTAACTTATAAGTGCTAAAAATATGACAAGTGCTAATGGCTGCTACACTTTTCCAGTGAAATACTTCATGGGATCTATTGTGGCCCCAGTGTTTATGGTTTAGGGCAACAGATCACCCTGATTGGGAGACAGAGAGCTGCATGTTCATCATGGAGTTGGAGCCAAGGCACGAGAGAGTCTCGCGAGAACAGCCCCTGCTGCCCAGCAGAAGCTACACCACTCGTGATGAGACTGCTCCTGCTGAACTCCACTGTCCTTTGTGTCATAGGTAAGGCCTCACAGATTCTGTTTTTGGGGTGACCGCTTAGTTTGTTTTTGGCATTTTGTTTTCCTGTGTTTTGCTTTGTTTTCTGATTTGGGTATATGCTGTCTCCAGCTGGTTAATATATTTTTTCTCTAATTTTTAGAATTGATTTTTTCATATCCACAGGACTATCAGCATAATTTATGAGGCCCAGTACAAAATGAAAATACAGAACATATTTACAAATTATAAAGCATTTAATTATGGAAATACTGGGAATCTAGATTGAGCTTAGCTGAGAAACCCCCATGGTCTCTGCCATGATGCCACTGTGAACGCACATATAAATGACCCCCAAACACAATACCCACACCCAACCTTCCCCAGGGATGAGGGAGGGAAAAGGAAGGCCTTTTAGGGCAGGGTCACAGAGGAGCCAGTGGCCAAGACCCATGCCAGTGAGGCAGTGAGAGATCAAACTGCATGAGCCCTGGCTCCAAGTCCTAGAACCTGCTAAATTGTCTCTTTGGACTTCACTTACCAAATGCAAACCCAAGTTAAATTTAATAAGAATTTTAAGAAAACAGCCACAGAACATTAATCCCCAACCAAGTATGACACTCCTGTTCTTAGCATGGGGCCCAGTAAAATTATGCTGGCCACACACCCATGAAGCTGGCCCTACATCTTCATTTCAATAGATTGGTCAGGTTAATTTACAACCACCTATAATACATGAATTTCTACATGAACACACCATGGATCTTTGAAAAATAAAAACTAGTTCAACTCCCTGTTGGGAAAAATGGTATTTTATTTCAATTTAAGTGTTCATTTTTCTTGTTCTTGTTACCTGCACATCCTTTTATAAATTAATGGTATACTTCCTATGTTTTTGGATTTTCATTTTGGGGGAGATTCTAATTTGCTGCATGGATATTACCTCCTTAGCTCTTGCATATTCACTCCATGGGCTGCCATCTAACTTTTAACTTTTTGAAATACAAAATATTTTGTATTTAAACTAGTCAAATACATGAATGTTTTAAAAATTATTTTTGTTCCATGAAAGTTTCCCAATCCTCAGGTCTAGTTTCATAGATTTATTTTTAACATAACCTATTTTTGCTTATTTTATTTCATGTCAGTATAACTGACAAAATTGTACATATTCAAGGTGTACAACTTAATGTTTTAATGCACTTACATACTATGAAACAATTAGTACAATCAAGCTAATTAACATATCTGTCATCTCACGTAGTTAGCTTTTGTGTGTGTGCGTGGTGAGAATACTTAAGATCTACTCTCTTAACAAATTGCAAATATACAATACAGTATTGGTAACTAGAGTCACCATGCTGTATATCCATTTTCAGAACTTAATTTATGTGATAACTGCAAGTTTGTACTGTTTGACCAACATCTCCTCATTTTCATTATCCCCAGCCTCTGGCAAGCACCATTCTACACTCTACTTACATGAGTTTGACTTTTAAAAAAATTCTGCATATAATTGAGATCGTATGGTATTTATCTTTCTGTGTCGGGTTTATTTGACTTAGCATAACGTTTTCCAGGTCTATCCTTTTAGATCCATGTTATCACAAATGGCAGGATATCCTTTTTAGAGGCCGAGTTGTATTAACATTGTGCGTGTGTATCGCATTTTCTTTATCCATCAGCCAACGTACACTTGTTTCCAAACTTTCTATTTTTTTAAATGAACATGGGAATGCAGATATCTCTTTCAGATGATAGTAATTTTATTTCCTTTGGATATATATCCACAAGGGGGATTTCTGGATCACATGGTACTTCTATTTTTAATTTTAGTTGAGGAACATCCATACTGTTTTTATTAATGCCTCTGCCAATGTAAAAGTCTCATGAACAGTGTACAAGTGCCCCTTTTTCCTTGCATCCTAGCCAACACTTATTTTTTCATTTTGGTTTTTTGAGAATAGCCACCTTAACAGTTGTGAAATGATATCTCATTGTGATTTTAATTTACATTTCTCTGATGATTAATTAGTGAGGTTGAGTACATTTTCAATTACCTGTTGGCAACTAGTATTTTTTTTTTTTTGAAAAACTGTTCAAATCTTTTGTCCTTTTTTAAATGGTATTATTTGCTTTTTTTCCAGTTGAGTTGTATGAGTTCCCTATATATTTTGGATATTGCTCCCATATGGGATATATGGCTTGCAAATATTGTCTCCCATCCATTTAGTTTCCTTTTCATTCTGTTAATTATTACCTTTACTGTGCAGAAACTTTCTCATTTGATGTAGTTCTGCTTGTTTATTTTTGCTTTCATCGTCTGTTTTGATGTCATATCCAAAAAATGATTGTTAAGACCAATATCATGGAACTTTTCCCCTATGCTTTCTTTTGGAATTTTATGTCTTCGGGTCATATGTGTAAACCGTTAGTTCATTTTCGGTTGATTGGTATTTATTTATTTTAGAGACGGTCTTCCTTCCTTCCTTCCTTCCTTCCTTCCTTCCTTCCTTCCTTCCTTCCTTCCTTCCTTCCTTCCTTCCTTCCTTCCTTCCTTCCTTCCTTCCTTCCTTCCTTCCTTCCTTCCTTCCTTCCTTCCTTCCTTCCTTCCTTCCTTCCTTCCTTCCTTCCTTCCTTCCTTCCTTCCTTCCTTCCTTCCTTCTTTCTTTCGACAGGGTCTTGCTCTGTTGCCAGGCTTGAATGCAGCGGCTTACTGCAGGATTGTAGCTCACTGCAGTGCGAACTACTCCTGGGCTCAAGCAACTTGTCTGCCGCAGGCTCCAGAGTAGCTAGGACTATGAGGGGTGTGGTACCATGCCTGGCTAATTTTCTTTAAAAAAAAATTGTTTGTAGAGATAGGTCTCACTATGTTGCCCAGGCTACTTTCCAACTCTGGCTTCAAGCGATCCTCCTGCCTCTGCCTCCCTAATTGCTGGGATCACAGCTCTGAGCTACCTTGCCCTGCCATTGAGTTGATTTTTATATATGGTTTAAGGTGAGGGTCCAATTTTAATTTTTTGCATGTGGACGTTCACTTTCCTACTGCAGCCAAGGGAGGAGGCACTGACTGAGAGCGAGCGAGCCAGCGAGGTTGGCAGCCCCAGAAGCATCAGGCTACACCCTGTCATCTGCTGGACCCGGGACCCGGTGCTGCTGTCCTGTTCTGGCGCCAGGCAGAGGCAGGCAGAGCCCCGCCAAGAGTTTCCCCTGCCGCATTTTATCAGCTCCAAGGCCCTGGCAGCCCAGCCAGGCCCGCCGCTCTCCGCTGCTCCTCCCAGGCCTCGGGGGAAGAGGAGCTGGCGCTGCGCCCTCCCACACCCTCGGAGCCTCAGGCCTGCTGGCAGGCAGAAGGACAAGAGATGCGAGTGGTGTTGGACAGTGTGATGCCCGCCTGAGATATATTCATGAAACTTCAAGTACCTCCCAGAAGCCAAGATTTGTGGGAAGTGCTGGGAGTCCAGGCTGAGAGGTCCATGCAGGCAGCAGCTGATGCTCTATGGTCGCCTGGGATGTATTTGTCAGACTTCAGGCCCCTCTCAGAAGCCTGGATGATGTGGAGCCCCAGCCTGCTGAGCCACAGTAAGGTAATCCCTTGTGAGTGTGCGTTCCGTGCTTGGTAGTCTATTCGCGCGGAGGTGTGGAGCCGTCATCTCATTCTAATTTAAGCACATTTCCATTAACCCCACCCCAAAATTTCATACAGTTTGCAGTCACTCCCCATTCTCCTCCAGCACTGGACTACTGGTAGTCTCCATCCTGTCCCTAGAGATTCATCTTTTCTGGACATGTCTTGTAATCAAAACCATATAGAATGTGGTCTCTTGTGTGTGGTTTCTTTCTGTCAGCTTAATGTTTTTCAGCCCCATTCCTGTTGTAGCATTTATCATTTTATTCATTTTCATTGCTGAAAGGTGTTCTATTATAAAGACATACCACACATTGTTTTTCCTTTTACTCATTGAATGGTATTTGATTTGTTGCACCTTTGTGTGGATGTAGGTTTTCATAACTTTTAAGCACATAGCTGGCAGTGGAGCTGCTGGGGCAATATGGTAATTTCGTATAAAACATTGTGAGAAACTCAAATGGTTTTTCAAAGTGACTGCGCCATTTTATACTCCCAGTATCCATGGGTGGGAGTTCTATATTCTCCACATCATTGCCCTTTTTTGTCTGTTGTTATATTAGAGTTATTCTCCTGTGTATGAAGTGGTATTTCATTGTAGTTTTGATTTGCATTTCCCTAATGACTAATATTAACTTTATTTTTACATATTGTCAATCTGTATGTCTTTTTGGTAAATGTCTACCAAAATCATGACTTTGTTTTTAAAGTTGCTTTTTACATTGTACTTTGTAGTTTTTACTATAATATCAGTGCACTTTTTTCTTAAATTTCTTTTTGTGTTTTCATCCTTTTTGATGTAATTTTGATTGCTATTGTTTTCTTAATTACATTCTCAGAACATTCCTTGCTATTGTATAGAAGCAATTGATTTTTATATCTTAATGGCATATTCTGGAACATTTCTGAACTTGTTTATTACTTTGAGTGCATTTTTAGTGGATTCCTTAAGATTTCTCTTACATACAGTAGTATGTCATGGACAGTAAAAGGCAATGTTTGGTGAATTCCCTCAATCCTTGTTTATCTGAAAATGTTTTAATTTTTCCTTCCTATACAAAACTTAGCTTAGCTGGGTACAAGATTCTAGGCTGGGCATTATTCTGTTTCAGAAGAGTGAGAATGGAGCCCCAGCCTCTTCTTGCTTGTAAGGTTTCAGTAGAGAAATCTGGCATAATTCTGATGGGCTTTCCTTTGTATGTTACTTGTTTCTTTCTCCTTACAGCTCGAAGAAGAATCTCTTTAGTGGATATTTTGGTCAGTCGGATGACTGCATGACGTGATGTCTTCCTATTTGCTATGAATCTCCCAGGGGTTCTTTGAGCTTCTTGAACCTGTATATCTAGAGTTTTAGCAAGGCCTGGGAAATTTTCCTCAATTATGTCTTCAAATAGCTTATCCAACCCTTGCTTATCATCTTCTTCACCCACAGGAATGTCAATAGTTCTCACGTTAAGCTTCTTCCCATAATCCCACATTTCTTGTAGACTCTGATCCTTTCTCTTATTTCTTTGCTCGGTCTCTGTGACTGACTTATTTAATTGGAAAGTGTTATCTTCAGTCTCTGAGATTCTTTCTTCTGTTTGATCTACCCTGCTCTTGAGACTTTCCACTGTGTTTTGTAGCTCCCTGAATAAATTCTTCATTTCCAGGAGTTCAGTTTGATTTTTCTTCAATATTTCGATCTCTTTAGTGAATTTTTCTTCCAAATCCTGGATATTTTTTGCGGTTTCTTTGTGTTGGTTATCCATTTTTTCTTGTATATTATTCAGCTTGTTTATAATCCATATTTGAAATTCGTCCTGTGACATGTTGGTTTTTTGAATCTGGTTTGTGTCAATTGGTAGAGAGCTGGTATTCCTCTTTGGTGGAAAGATTTCCGTTTGATTCTTTATACTCCCCGTGTTCTTTTGCTGAGCCCTTCCCATCTGGATCAATCGTTAGATCTTCTCTTACAGCTTTAGTCTGGTTAGCAGCACGCCTTGTACTCTGTTCTTAGGCTGTGAAGCAGTCTAGGTGTGTTGCTTCTTTTGTCACTAGGGGGAGCTTGTTGTGTATTGTTTAGAGTTTTTCTCCCTCAGTTGGGGGGCTGCTCCTGATGGGTCCAGCCCCAGAGGATTGATTTGACCTAAGACTGGTTTGACGAGTTAAGTCAGTGTGCTGTTGACTTTCAGTTAGCAGCCAGGATTCACACTAGTTGCAGGCAAAAAGTCTCTCTCTTTTTTTGGGGGGGGGGGCCTCTTCCTCTCAAGGGGTGGTTTCTGCCTCTTTCTGCGTGAAAGCCAGTAGCTAGGGGGAGGGGGAGGTGCCCTCGCTCACCCAGCGCCCCAGCTGCTGCAGGTCCCAGGGGCAATGGTCCGCCAGCCCCGATGTCCGCAAGGTGCACACTCCACACTCTCGCCACTGGGGAAGCGCTCAGTGTTCACACAAGGGCGGGGCTCCTAGAGAGGGTCCACAGACTAGGGGAGGGAGCCACCCAGGGAGCTGCCCAGCACCCTGTGGCTCTGCAGTGGCTAGGCTGTGGACCCCAAAACGGTGACTGCCCGCCTGCAGATCACCAGCGCAAAGTCCCAAAACAATACATGGTGGCGTGGATGCGAAGAGACAGGAACACTCATACACTGCTGGTGGGACTGCAAACTAGTGCAACCCCCATGGAAAGCATTATGGAGATACCTTAAACAGATACAAGTAGACCTACCATTCGATCCAGCAATCCCATTATTGGGCATCTTACCCAAAAGAACGAAAGTCAGTCTATAAAAAAGACACTTGTACCCGAATGTTTATAGCAGCACAATTCACAATTGCAAATATCTGGAAACAACACAAATGCCCATCAATTCATGAGTGGACTAGTAAAATGTGGTATATGTATACCATGGAATATTACTCAGCTATAAGAAATAACGGTGATATAGAATCCCTTTTGTTGTCCTGGAGAGAGTTGGAACCCATTCTATTAAGTGAAGTATCTCAAGAATGGAAAAATAAGCACCACATGTACTCACCAGCAAATTGGTTTCCCTGATCATCACCTAAGTGCACATTCGGGAATAACACCAATTGGGTTTCGGACTGAGGTGGGGGGTGGGGGGAGGGGATGGGTGTATACTACTTGATGAGTGCGATGCACACTGTCTGGGGAATGGACACACTTGAATGTTCTGACTCGGGGCGATGGAGGGTGGGGGGAGGTTATGGGTGTATACCTACATGATGAGTGCCATGCGCACTGTCTGGGGAATGGACACACTTGAGGCTCTGACTCGGGGGGATGGGCAGGACATGGGCAATATATATAACCTGAACTTTTGTACCCCCATGATAAGCTGAAATAAATAAATAAATAAATAAATAAATAAATAAATAAATAAATAAATAAGGCAATGTTACTCTTTCCTTTGCAATCTAGAGTCCTTTTCCTTAAATTTCTTCTTTGATTTTTTAAGTAAATACTCTAGTACAGTATTGAATAGAATTGATAAAAGTGACTATTCTTGTTCTGTTCCAAGTCTTATAAGCAAAACATTCTGCTTTCACCATTGAGTATGATATTTACTGTAGGCTTTTATTATGCATTATTTATCAGGTTGTGGAAGTTCCCTTCAATTCCTAGTTTGCTTAGGATTTTATTTATTTTTTATTTTATTTTTTGAGACAGAGTCACACTCTGTTCCCCAGGCTAGAGTGCTGTGGTGTCAGCCTAGCTCACAGCAACCTCAAACTCCTGGGCTTAAGCGATCCTCCTGCCGCAGCCTCCCAAGTAGCTGGGACTACAGGCATGCACCACCATGCTGCTTAAAATTTTAATCATAGGTGGGTGATGGATTCAGTCAAATATTTTCTGTGTCAATTGAGAGTATCACATATTTATTTCCTTTTATAAATATGTATTTAACAATTTTACATTAATTGTATTTAATAATTTTATTTATTTATTTTATTTCAGCTTATTATGGGTGTACAAAAGTTCAGGTTAGATATATTGCCCATGCCCCCCTTCCTCCTGAGTCAGAGCTTCAAGCGTGTCCATTCCCCAGACAGTGCGCATCACACTCATCATGTAGGTATACACCCATCCCCTCTGTATAACTGATATACAAAAACCCCACTAATGTTTACTGCATACAGTTTAAGTTTGGATTTTTGCATATATCTATTATAACCTCACCACAATCAAGATAAACACATCCATGTTAAATGTTCTTACCACAAGGAACACACACACACACACACACACACACACACACACACACACGGAAGGACATGAGGAAACTTTTAGAAGTGATGGATATGGATGGATACACTAACAGTTAAACGTTAAACTACCTATTTGTGGTACAGTCACACTTACTTATATGTACAATCCTTTTGATATATTTTGTATTCAGTTTGCTAGTATTATGTTAAAGATTTCTTTGTCAATATTCAAGAGTGAAATAATCTGTAGTTTCCTTTTTTGTTATGCTTTTGTGTGGTTTTTATATTAGGGTAATCCTGGCCTAATAGATGAATAGGAAAATATTCCCTTTTATTTTTTGACATGTTTGTGAAAAATTAGTATTAATTATTTATTAAAAATTGGTACAACACACCTGTGACACTACCTGAATTTGGGATGTACTTTGTGTAAAAATTTTAAAATATAAAATTTTTCTTTTCATAGGTTTATTAATACATTCTATTACTTCTCGAGTATGATTTAATTATTTTTATCCTCATGTAAATTTGTTTATAATTTATGGCATTCTATGTTTCTCCATTGTCATAGTGGTTGAGTATAAAAATAACGTGAAAGAATGTGGCTTTGAAGCAATCCATGAATAACTATATCTCAGAACCTCTAATATGGGAACAAGGAAAGAACTATAACTGCTGTACTTACTTCTCAAACTTATTGGATGAATGTATTGTATCTCAAGTAAAGTAACAAATTATGCCATCTGACTTTGGGTTTTATCAAAATGGAAGACTGAGTCTATGTTTTATTTTGTATGAAAATGTAGGTAACACATAAAATGAAACTTGCAATTATAAAAATACAAAATGACATTGCAGATGAAGAATGTTATCTATGGTTAATAATCTGATGAATCAGAGTAGTTAATATTTATACAGTGCATAGAATATATCATGTATTTTTCCAAACCACTTATTCATATGTCTTTAATACATTATTGTTTTTAATATGTAACACAAAGATTCATTGAAGAAAGAATAAATTTGCACATTAGCAATTATATTAATATTAGCTGACATTTTACAAAATCAATTATTTTGGTATATAATGACTATATGAACACAACAAGTTTTAACTTACTTTATTAGAAAGATTGACTAGTTATATAGATAGACACATGGACAGCATTTTAAAACAGTCAACAGAGAATACACATTGTTTTTCTATGCTAGAAAAAATTACCCAAAATTTTAAAGTTTTAGGCTCCGAAAGTGTCACAATGTCATATAAACAGAAATCTTTCATGTCATATTTTCTTTCAACTGTGAAATGGCAATAGAAAATGCAAATTAAAATGTAACCAACAGGTATTATTTAGCCTCTTGTCTTACAATTTTTTGTTGAAAACAAGACATTTTGAATATTAAACTGTGATAACTTTGGAAATTAGATCATCTCCCTTCCTCTGGGTTTTTGATGCTACTTATTGTGGGCTGTATCTATGCTCATTTTGTGAAAATGGCATGGTCTGTCATGAATGTCCATTGAAGTTCTTGTTCCATTAGCTTAGCGGTATACATGGAGTGACAGAGATTTTCTTAAACGCCTGCCCTTGCCTGGCATACTTCTCTGAAATAAATCTGATCTTTTCATCTGGGATCTATATATATGTGTCAGGGCATACTTTTACCAATAAGCCAGAAAATTACAACCTTGTCTTTACCTTAATTTTCTGCTTGTGTAGTGTAGGAAGGTCAAAGAAAGGTGAGAGCTCAGGGTCTTCGTGGGTCTCTCCTGAGCACTTGTGTGGCCCTGAGCACCCACGTGGCCTCTTGGATTCCCAGGACTATTGGCACAGCCCTAATCCCCAAAGCATCTCACCACTCAGTCTTTCCTTTCAGGATTTTTCAGGAGGACTATTT
The DNA here is from genome assembly GCF_020740605.2 of Lemur catta. Lineage (NCBI taxonomy): Eukaryota > Metazoa > Chordata > Mammalia > Primates > Lemuridae > Lemur > Lemur catta. Next base: position 10,456,985 of record NC_059140.1, read on the forward strand.
TTTGTCTCAAATGATATCCTTTGCCCACATGGGCCTAGTATTTCATTTCTATTTAAATATTTTTGACAAACATTTGGCTATTGATTTGAGATATTTTTTGTCTTTTTAATGAAGAAATTACTGCTATAAGTTTCCCTCAGAAAACTGCTTTCACTAAATTCCCCAAATTTTGTTATGTTTTGACTACCTTTTAATTTATCTTAAAATATCTGCCAATACTATTTGTGATTTCTATTTGGACCTGGTATTTAGGAGTGTGTCATTTAATGTCCACATATTTATGAGTTTCCCAAATTCCTTGCTTTCATTGATCTCTAATTTTGTTTTATTATGATTAGTGTGAAAGTTGTCAGAATCAAAATTGGGTCAGTAATGTTAAGAAAACCCTGACAAATAGAGCCAGGGAAGGCAATGAAGAAAGGGTTCTCTTGCTTGTAGGCCTAATGAAATAAGCTCTAAAAAAAAAAAACACAACCTCACAGAAGCCATTGCAACTTTATAGAAAAAACAATTCTACAAGGACATCTCAACATTTTTCATTCCAACCTGGGATTGGCATGACCTTGTTATTGGTCTCTGTAGCTAAGGATAATTATTTCAAGACAATTATGTAATACTTCTCATGTTTTCTTTAAAAACATTTTTTATTCCTTTACCCTGTTAAATATGCATGAATATTCTCATTGTAATGCTCTATTCCTAAATAAACATCTTTTCTTTTAGAAAGACTCTCTTTGTTCATTATCTAGGTCGCTGTTAGAAAACAGTCATTGTATTATTTCAGTCTTTTAGATTTACTAATGTTTATTTTATGGCTCAGCAGCTGGTCTATCCTACAGAAATGTTCCATGTGCATTTGAAAACAGCATATATTCTGATGTTGGGTGGAGCTATATATATATATATGTATATATGTATATACACACACACAAACATATATAATTTCATATTTAATGTTAGTATATATATTTGAATTTACATCTGCTGTTTTACTTTTTGTTTTCTATATGTCTTATTTTTTTATTACTTATCTTGCCTCTATTCTTTTCTTATGCATTAAGTCAATATTTACCCTGTGATATTTTAATTTGTATAATGACTTTTCTCTATATTCTTTTTTTGGTATCAGTTTTGATTGATATATAATTATTGTACCTGCTAATTACCATGATTTGATTATTACACAATGTATACATGTAATGAAACAACATTGACCCCCTATATTCTTCTGATAGAAATGTTACTCCTATATAGCTTTATTCTCCCTTCTCCCCCTTTTGTGCTATGAATGTTTGTTATATCTAGATGGTTATAAATGTGACAATATATTCCAATAGTTATTTCTTTATATAACTAATTGTTTAAAATAAGCTGATAGAAGGAATAGAGCAATTACATATTTACAACTTTGTGATGTTAAGCTTGTTATTTTCCATTTTGGGTTCTCTTCATTTGTGGATGGAAGTTATTTTCCACAAAACTTTCCTTCGCCCCATATGGCTTCTCTCCCACCCACCTTCTCTGTGCTGTCATTGGCAAATACATTAAATTTCAATTTGTTACAGTCCCACGGATACAGTTACAAACACATTTATAAAGCTATTTTACTTTTAAAAATCAGTTAAGAAAATATTCACTTATGCTATCTTATAATTATGTAATTACCTTAATCAGTGTTATTTTTCTTATACATTCAAATTATTGTCTGGGCTCATTTTCATTCAGTCTGAAGAACTTCTTTTAGCATTTTTCATAAGGTCTGTCTGCTAGCAACATTTTTTCTCAGTTTTTACTTGTCTGAAATGTTTTTATTTCACCTTTATTTTTAATTTTTTTAAAAAATTTAATTATGGATATATAATAGTTGTGATGTTTTCATACTGTCATGCAATGTGAATTAATCAAATCAGACTAATTAGGGTATCCATCACCCTTATTTTTAATATATAGTTTTCTTGGGTATACAATACTTGCTGGACAGTTTCTTTTTGAGAATTGAAAAAAGAATTTATAAATAAGAATGTGAACATCTTCCAAGAAGGCAAAGAAATCAAGACCTAAGAATATGTATTGGATAGAGCAATGAGTTCAGAGTAATGGCAGCTGATGATAGATTGGACTGGTTTGGAGATGGCAGAATTGGAAGACAATAGAAGTCTGGTGATCAGGTAGTCTTGACTGTATCCAAGTAGAAAATTATTTGTTACAGCATCAAAGATGGCACATGAGGGGTGCAGGAGGCTGAAACCAAATGTGCTTAGATCTGGTGCCTTAGGGAAATATCTATAGGTTAAGAGTAAGAAAAGTTACCACTCTACCATCAGATTATATTTGAATAAGGAAGTGTACCATGAACATGGCAGTCATGACCAAGGTTAAGTTTAATGTTAGAGTTAGTTATAATAAAGGTGTGGTAGATGAGTGTCAGAGAAGCAAATAAAATTGTTAGTTGCTAAGGAAGCTGTAATAATTGTATTAACCACACTGTAATGTTGAGTGTGTGAACAGAAACAACAGAGGGAATGGAGGGACAGGGTGGCAGAACCCACCATCATGAGAGCTTGGATGCCCGTGTTGAAATGAGATATTTTGGTAAGAACACTGCATAATCCAACCCTCCATTCTCCTTCCCTGGGAGTTTCCTTTTTGTCCTCCAAAACTCACCTTCCCAAACTGGTTGGGTCAAAGGACTAAAAAGATACTTGCATTCTGCTTCCTATGCCAGGTTCTCTGACTTGACCTCCAGAAGAAAGAGGCTTTCGCTTACATAGGTCTGGTGAACAGGGCATTTTCTTCTTTCCTGAAAAAGTGGTGCATAGACTACCTGTGTCTCTGAAATCTAGGGCCCACTGGGTAGTACGTGTGAAGGCCGCCGCGTGTCTCTTGAGTAAGCAAGGATACATTGGGTAAGCTGACATGATAATAAAAAAAGTTGGAAGTTAGAGTTATTTTTTGACTTCTGTTTTGTTGACAAGGACTGAGACCAGACAACCCACCTGGGAAAGGCTACCTAAGAAAATGAGCTCACACATCAGAAAGTGTGGAACCCAGCTGTTGCTACGCCATTATTTTCCAGGGATTAGCCCCTTTGATGGCTCCTCTTTCCAATAATTCCAGGGCCACAGCTGTCCTGATTCGACAGGTGGCATGACAATTACGAGCCTGAAGGGAGATGAACTGACAGCATCTCTTCTTTATAACCGTGTCTTAGGGACCACAGTCCACATACACACAATAGCTCCAAGACTCAGCTGTGTGTCTGTTTCTCAGCTTTAATAACAGCGAGAGCTCAAGTCTCAGGTGGGTAATGGGAGGAGGAAGGATTTCCTCAGTGATGTCAGTAATTCTCCTATATTTTGTTTTTATATCTTACTAAATTATAACTAATTAGTTGTTTTTAGATAAAGTATAAATTTTGTTAATATATAACAACATATAACAATGTAATAATAAATCTATGCATTTTAGAATGGAAGTTGGTAATTTTGTGAAGTTACATTTGAATTGTAATTTTATTTGATTATTTAGTATTTCTCACTTTAATAAATTAGTACAGCAAATTATCTTATGCATTTATGAAAAATTTCCCCTTAAAGGCACAACAAATGTGAGCAAATTAAGAATGATTAAATCATACTCAATTTTTTGTCTGGAGATATTTTTGTATGTTTCTAATACTTCAAGACTATCCAAGTAATGAAGTCATAAAGTAATGTTTTACAAACTTAAATGACAAGAGTATTCCTTTATCATAAAAACCCTCTAAATTTACTACTGCTATTTTTTCTCTGAAAGTTTCACGTTGTACTTAGCTCAAGAAAACATAGCAACAAGTAAATTTCAATGTAGTTGTTGAGAGTCACAAGTTAATATTATCTGAATTAAGTAAGGTTAGTATATATTTTTTAAATGGAAAAGAGAGAGGATGGAAACTGTTGAAAACAGAAAGAAATAGAATGATGATGACAGAAATTATGCATTTGTTGCTCATGAGAGCATGAAAACCTCAGAAATCTTGATCAGTAGAAAAACTTTTCTGTTCCTGAACATTAGAGAACTTTGCTTGCCTTAAAATATTTCTTGATAAAAGGCCCTGAATTTCATGTGGAGGAGGGAGGATGTCTGAGAGGAAGAGTCTTGATGGACCCTGAGCAGCGTTCCTGAGCACACAGGACACGCCATCCATTTCTGTCTTAGTACAACATCTGACACAGTTCATAAGACTGTGATCTTCTCGCTACTGTGATACACAGAGGTGTGATGGTAAAATCCTTTAGAAAAACATATTTTGCTAACATCTTTTTTGGTCTGATGGTCAGAAAAAATGCACTGGCAGATAGAGTTTTAAGTTTTTCAGAAATTTGTGACTCAAGATTTGTGATCATGCCCCTCTAGTGCTTTTTGTCTCCTACCTCTACAGCAACCTTCTTCTTCCCATGTTTATCCTCAATGAGCTGAGGATCAAATGTCTTGAGGTTATGGCTACCCATGGTTAGTGAGCATTGTGCTTCCAGCTTCACAGTACTCGTTAAATTACCAAAGAACAGTACATGCATTTCAGTTTTTCGATGGTGGTTGGAACTATCTGTAGTTACTCTTTTGTCATTTGTACCTTATACAAGACTTTCATGGAACTATTCTAGCGGGGAAAGGTAGTCCACTTTTCTGATGTTGCCAGTTGTGTTTCTCAGGTTGCCAACGGCTGCTACTGAATGAACAAACCCTCCTCCCCACCAGCCAGGTCACCTGCAGTTCTCATAATCACTTGTGCTGTCAGTGACCAGTCGTATCTTTTACAAGCTGTTCAGAGAATATGGTAAAAGGGTGGGAAATATGACACTTTTGATCATTGTAACAGAATAAAACACAGAATGCTATTTTATGATGTATATTTATACTTAAATATATGTCAGGCAAAAGGAAAATTGTACTAAATGATATTTATAAAATAATAAAACTCTAAATATTGAATATTATTATAAAGACGAGGAAATAGACTTCAAGCTTCATCTTCTCCAAAATAACATATTATCTAATGCAAAATAGCATTGGGTTTCGTAAATGGCTTTTTTTCCTTTCATTACAGTTCTCTTTTGATCTAAGCCCATAGACATTATGATCAGTTTTGGTTCCTAGTCTATTTAATTGTTATTCCCCCTAATGTTTCCATGAGTGTGGACATGCTTTGGGGCTTATAAAATTAAGAATATTCTAAGATGAAAGTGAGAATAATAAAGATGAACTGGATCTACATTATCTATCTCTGAGAGTGCTTAAAGGTCTCTCCCTCAACCCAACCCAAAAACAACCTGGTTGCCACATGTCATGCTGAGTGCTGAGAAGTGCACTCAAATTTATAAGTTTTTATTGTATCAGACAAGACACAATCCTCCTTTACACTCAGACCTATCTACATGATCTCTACAGGTTTTTCTTCTATTTCATTTCTCTCAGGTCTGCATTATGTTTTAAGATCCCATGATTATTTTACACTGTGTTTGCCAAATTCATTAAATAAAAATATAGGAAACACAGTGAAGTTTAAAATTCAGAAAAAACAACAAATAACTTTTGATTTTAAACTATAAAATATTGGAGTGTTTTCATGCAATTATATCTACATATGTCCATCCTCCTAGATATTGTGTAGAATGAACACACACACAAGATTATTTGAAATTTATATTTAAGAGACTTTCTTGTACTTTATCTGTTGACCCCATTCAAACAGAATCATATGCCTCCCCAGTTCGGGCTCAGCACCAACACCCTCCACAGTCTTCCTGGAGAAGGAGGTCACATGACCTAGAAGATACACTTTTTCTTGTGGTACGTGAGAGTCATTTACAGAGTGAGGGCATGAATTAGAGGTTGTGGTGAGCTGAATATTCCTTGGCATGAGAAAAGAAACTAATAAAATTCTTATCTCTGTTACTTTTCCAAATATTTTTATTAACTCTTTTTGGTATATGGCTTGCAATATATGCAGGAAAATAATAAAATGATCCAAGTATATAGTTATAAATAATTCCACATGCATTAGTAATTCATGCCCAAATATTAACTTGTTCTGGATTGTGAGCCTTAAGATGTGGACACCGCTGAGCCTTGAAGTCAATATCCTCCTGGTGCTTCTCCTGAGGGCAACATGGGAACAGACTCCAGCCAAGCTGAGGCTGCAGATGTATGTTATTGGGAACTATTCAGTTTATTAATTCTAACAGTTCAGATAAATATGTCCACTTACTAGCTTAAGAACTTGGAGAAAGAGTAAGAAAAACATATGTAATGAACCGTGTAATTTTTCTTATAAAGTCATACATGTCAGGTGATTCTAGAGCAATGTTCTACCTCAGCCATGATAGTCTGAGTATGAGCCAACAACACTGTCATGTTATCTGCATTGTTTTACAGATTTATACTCATGGGCCAGTGTAGTTTTAAGTAACCTTGAAAACAATGGAAACTTTTTCCATGTCACAAGAGAAATAGAGTGAGTGTAGGGGAATTTCTTTTTTCAGCATCATACAGCTGCATTGCAGTAAGCCCAGTATTGAAGTGATTCGATTAAAAAAGATGCTGTATTTGGAACAAATATCATGAGAACAGTTTCTAAATTATTCAGTGAGATTTCACAAAAGATTCCGATACAGAGATCTCCTGATTTAGACACTTGGGGAGTCATCTTTACTATTGGAGACCTAAGTGCTTTTTTTAAAGGCAAAGGGGGCATTCATGAGTTCATTGAAGTATCAAGAAAAGGTTTACATGTGAGCATTTTGATGCAACCTCATGGATATCATAATATTGGGAAACGTGTCATTTGGTTATTTTGGGGTTTTTTTTTGAAAACTGAGGGCAGCATTTTACCAATTCCTTCCTGAGATAAAGAGAGTTTACATACAGGGTTTATGACATGGAAACTAAGCTCAGAGAGAGACAGGACCATTTGGAGGAGATATAGTTAATCGTAAAAATGTGTACATTTTAATTCCCTGGCCCTGGGACTACATTAGGTAATACAATCTAAGAGAATTAAGGTGCAGATGCCATCAACATGAGTAAGTAGCTGACTTTATGACAGAATGATCATCCTGCACTGTCAGGGTAGGCCCCATGCCATTACAAGGGTATATAAATGTAGAAGAGGGAGGAAGGAGAAAAAATGTCAGTGGTGTGCTGTGAGGTCAAATCAATGGAACATTATTTTTCAAGAAGTTTTTGGTAATTCTTTTCTATTTGCATAGATTTTTTGCAGCTCAATTGTACAAACACCCATGATTTATTTTTATATCACATTACTGACCTGGGTGCTGAAAACTAAATACAGAAATGTAGAAAGCAAAGAAATGCTTTCTAAATGGCCTCAGGTACTGTAGGAGTATAGCTAATGTGCACCGTATGCAGGTGTGACAGTGAATGTGTGGGTGTTTGATACATTAAATCAATAATTCTGCATATAAAGTTCAGGCTGTAGTTTTAAGAATTTATACGAGAAAGGGTTAATAAAGACTAATGAGTGGAATTAAAATGACTGTTGTGATATTAAAAATTTTGACTATGAAATAATGTGGATGATGGAAAATCTATTGCTTTTTTTTCCAGATACATAACGTACATTTCCTTTTTGCCATTAAGATGAACACACCTTCCAGTTATGATATCATTAAGGAGCACATTTCTTTTCCAAGCTGGTATTGGAATCTCAGCCAACACCTTCCTCCTTTTCTTCTGCATCTTCACGGTCCTTCTGGATCACAGGCCTAAGCACACTGACATGACCACCAGTCACTTGGCTCTTGTCCACATCATGTTGCTTCTTACTGTAGTGTTCTTGGTGTCACCAAACCTCTTTGAATCACTGAATTTTCAAGATGGCTTCAAGTGTAAGGTGCTTTTCTACATGAACAGGGTGATGAGGGGCCTCTCCATCCGCACCACCTGCCTCCTGAGTGTGCTCCAAGCCGTCACCATCAGCCCCAGCACCTCCTGGTTGGCAAGATTTAAACATAAGTTTACCAATTATACTTTCCATATTGTTGCCTTGTTATGGTCCCTCAGTTTGTCCTGCAATAGTTATGTAATCTTCTACACTATGGCTTCCTCCAATGTGACGCAGACTGATATGTTGCTGTTCAATAAATACTGCTTAATTTCCCCAATGAACTCCACCATCAGGGGCCTTATATTCACTCTGATGTTATCCAGGCATGTCTTCTCTGTGGGAATCCTGCTGCTCCCAAGTTGCATACATGGTGGTTCTCTTATTCAGGCATAAAAGAAGGTCCCAGCACCTTCACAGCACCAGCCTCTCTCCCAGAGCCTCCCCAGAGCAAAGGGCCACCGAGACCATCCTGCTGCTGGTGAGTTGCTTTGTGGTCACGTACTGGGTGGACTTCAGCATCTCATCCTCCTTAGTCCTATCCTGGGTGCCTGACTCAGTAATCGTGGTGTCCAGGGTCTTTGGGCAATGTCAATGCCATTGTCAGTCCTTTGGTACTAGTCAGTTCTGATAAAAGGATTATCGATATTCTGCAAAATATGCAACAGAAGTGTCATAGATTTTTAACAAGTGAACCATGAACATAATTATCTGAAAATAGATTATTCTGACATCAGTTCAATTATTTAAATAGCAGATAATATATTTGTTTAATTAAATTCTGTAGAATTACATTGTTATTATATCTAAATGCTTTGGAAATTGACGCTGCTAAGGACTTAGTGGAATCTTTAGTCCAGTGCCCACTATGACTTGATGCCCATGTGTTGACAAGTTTCTTACCTTTTATTTTGATTCCCTGGACTTCCTTTAAGAAACCTTTCTTATCTTTTTGAAGCATACTCTTAAAAAGCTCCTATTGGTAATTAAATTTCTGATGAACAGACATTAGAGAAGAAAAACAAACATTCAACTCACAGCGTCAAGAAAAAAGAATTCTGGCGAAAAGAGGAGAGATAAAACACTAAACATATAACAAAATGCTAATACAATAAATTTTTAGAAGAATATTCATATAATTGGCAATCTAAGAATTGGTTCTTTTTTAAACAAATGCAAATGACAAAATTAGGATACAAGGGCTATGTGTTTACTTTTTAAGCTATCAGAAAACATCCTAGGGCATAAGGGAAATTTGAAAATTTCAGATAAATGAAGGTTTTTGAAAACAATACAAAAAGGTCAAAATTGACTTGAAGTAGAAAACCTACATTGACCAATAATCAGAGAGGAAAACTGAAAAAGTTGTCAGAAAGGTGGCTCCAAAAAGCTCTGAGCACAGACGGTTTCCGATGAGCCCTCCACGGGCCCTTGTCGCGGGGGCGGGGCCGCCCGGGCCGACCTCAGGCCGCGGCAGCGGGGACAGGGCGAGCTGCACAGGGGACCCGCGCAGTCGGGGCTGTTTCTGGCGAGGCTGCGGCACCGGGCGCCGGGCGCGGCCGACCCGCCTCGGGGCCCTCACGGCGGGCGGCAGAGGCGCCGGCACCGAGCGCCCCTTCGCCTCCAAAAGGCCCGCGGCGGCGCCGCCTCTCGGACGGGGAGAACGTCCCGAGCCCGCCCGCCGGAGCCCCCGGGGAGGGCGGGCCCGGCGGTGTCGCCGTCCGCGGGAGGGGTCGGCCGCGCAGCCCTCCTCCCGCCCCGCGCCCTGGAGCCCCGGCCGCTGCGACCCCTGCCCTGAGCAGACCGCTGAGCGACACTGGCTCTTCTTTCCATGGTCATAGAGTAGACCTTGACGTAGATAAAGGATTTAAAAACGGACAAACAACAACAAAAGTACTTGCAACGAATATGGCAAAGTGTAATTCCCTTATAACCGTAGCTAAATACCTGTAAATAAGGAACCACGGACACGCCGAAGGCTTACCAGGCAGCGGACGTGGGTAGACAACTCAACAGAAGTTAAATGTGAGTCACTGATAAACGTATTGTTAAAAATTTGTCTATTAAACTAGTGCAAGGTGTATTTGTTTTAACAATTATAAGAGTACAATAAAAAGTGTGGTTCGTATACTGGACTTGGAAACGTGTCATGAAAAGGGTTCATTTTTGAATGTTCAAAACCACCTAGTCATTTCATTTCTAGGAAAACTCAACAGACATTTTGGCACAGTAGTATCTGTAGTTTTATTTATAATAGAGGAAAATTGAGAATAGCCAAAATATCCAACAGTTGAAAACTAGTTAAATTATGGTGTGACTTGAAAGCCAGAAATCATAGTGAACATGGATATATTACACACAAAATTTAAACCACTGTACCATGAAATATTTGAACGACAAAGCAGGAAAAGTTTTTATATATTGCATAGAAATGTTATATATCCATATTTTTAAAACCCATACACATCAAGTAGTGAAAGAGAAACATCCCAATTTAAAAATAAGCAAAGAACGTGAATTAATAGTTAACAAAAGAAACACAAATAACTAATAAACATAAGAACACATGTTTAACCTCACCAGCAATCAAAACATTTCAAATAAAAGTGCAATGTCATATTTTACCTCTCCAGATGCTTGTGTTTTATTTACAGGTTTTAACTAGGCTTGTAAATGTTGACAGAGATAATATCAAAAAAGATAGCTTGTACACAGTGTTGATGGAGACATAAGAAAATAAACACTTGTATAAAGCTGGTGGACACTGGTGAATGCTAATGAAGGCAAAATTCACAGTGTATGTGAAAGCCTTTATTAAATTTTACTTGAATGAATCAAGGAAGATAAAGTGTGCAATAATGTGTGTATGATTTTATTTATATGACGTTCAAAAAGAGGCAAAAAATATACTGAATACATAGATAAGTACAGTACCAAGCAAATCTAGGAAAATATTAACCTCTGTGGGGCAGAGAGGGAGACCTAGTTGGGAAACTTCCGGAATGTTATTTGTACTAGTAGCAGCATTCTGTTTCCTAAGCTGGAGAGTGGATATGTAGTTGTTTATTTAATTTTTTTAAAACTTTACACATTATATATATATTCTTTTGTGTATGTGCCATATTACACACACTTTTTAAAATGTTTGCACACAATGTTAAGGACAGCATGTTTTTGTTGTGTTCTAATTTAAAACTGGAACTTAAAAGTGAAAATCAACCCTGAGCCATCTTGTAGTATTCCGTGATATTTGTCTTTATAACTATATTCCAGTCATCTGTGTAATTGGCTAGGATAACCTTAATACTAGGATATTAAGCGTGAAATGTCCAATTTCCTCAAGTACTAAGTTTGACAGTTGATATCTGTGACATTGCACTTTGACACTTCTTGTTTTATGTTTATTGTGAAGGCACATCCTCATTCTTTCAGTCACACATTTTGGCTTGTGATTACCCTTCAATTTTTTTAGAGCAATTTTTGTGAAACCATGGATAAGTCCAAAATTTGTGTTGTTTTCAAATATGAGTTCCGTGGTGAAAGCAATGCAGCATGGGCAGCTTGAAATGTCAATGAAGTATTTGGGATGTGGCTAATGAATGCACAGTATGGCCATGGTTTGAGAGCTTCTGTCCTGGTGATTTTAATCTTGAAAATGAGCCACATAGGTGACCTGAGACCAAGGTGGATAATGATGAGCAGAAAGCTAAGGTGGAAGTGAATCCATCTCAACCTGTGTGTGAATTACCTGCAAGGTTTGATGCTACTATTCCAACAATATTGGACAATTTGCAACCAATGGGCAAGGTAAAGAAGCTGGATAGATGGGTTCTGCATGAATTAAACAAGCCTCAGAAGAGAAATCATCTCGAAGCTTGCCTTTCTTTGCTGTCATGACATAAATGGTGAATCATTTCTACATATTGTTACATGTGATGAAAAATGGATTCTTTTGACAATTGCAAACATTTGGCACAATCATTGGATAAAGATGAAGTGTTGAAACACAGTCCAAAACCGAATATTCATCAAAAAAAAAAAAATCTAGTTGTGTCTGTTTGGTGGTCCAGCACTGGTATTATCCACTACAGCTTTATGAAACGTGGTCAATCAATCACAGTGGATGTCTACTGCAACCAAATGGATGAAATGATGAGGATGCTTGCAATTAAGCAGTTGAGATTGGTTGAGACAGGCCAATCCTCTTGCAATACAAAACTGGACCCCATGTCACACAAACAACACTGCTCAAACTACAGAGGCTGGACTTGGAAACTCTCTGTCATCCACCATATTCACCAGACCTGGCACCAACTGACTGCCACTTCTTCAAGGCTTTGGACCACTCCTTGCAAGGAAAAATATTCAATTTTCAACAAGCCGTGGAAAACACCTTTTGTAATTTCATTGCCACTCACTCTCCAGACTTCCTTGTTGCTGGCATAAACAAGCTACCATTAAGATGGCAAAACTGTGTCGACAGTTACTTTTGTTAATTGTACTGCTTCTTGTTTGAGATATAATAAATTAAACTTTTGATTTGAAATAAGATATTTCATATTTAATATAATGATGACAGAATCAGGCTTTTTAGCCTAAAGAAATGAGAAATTCATAATTTATATCTGTATCTTGGTTGTAAAATTTCACTTTAGGATTTTGAAGCCATTAGCTATAGTTCCTAAATTTGAACTAATGAGTTGAACTTAAGGCTTTCCTTTAATTCAGAGTCAAGACTATCAATATAAAATGGTTCTTAACCTCTTTTGAGGTTTTTAAAATTTTATATATATAATATATATCATATAATATATATCTATAAGATTTGTTCCATGGGACTTCTATTCCATAAAAGATAACTGAGAGTTATCCCAGACTTGATGATATATAGTAAGATTAAATTATTTCCTGAAAGGTTTAATATTAACTTTGTATAACCTTATAATTTCTGTATGAATCACACCAGTGAGGAAGCTGTAGAAACAGAACCCAGGACCAATGACAATTTTTACCACTCCTGGCTCCATAATCTAGCAGTGGGAAAAATGCAGTGAGTGTAAAAATCAAGCCACTTCTCAGCTATACCCTTTCCAGACTATCTTTGTACAGAAATACTTTTATCACCTTAGACATTCTAATAGTTTTCTGCATCTTTTTAATTTGTGACATTGAATTATATCAAGTACATTTTCATTCAGAATCAGCATGATTTCACCTAAGAGAAAGATAATATTTTCTGGAATATATCTCTTAAGACTCTTCCTGATTCTGTACTTGTCATATTGTTTCTAATATTTTAATTTAAAAATTAATGCATTTATCAATCTTTTGATGCAGAGCCATAGTGGTTAGAGCTGTGCATTATCTTTCCTACATAAACCACACCTAGAATACATCAGCTGTCATTTCAAATAGTTCAATAACTTAAAGAAAATTTTCATGTGTTGTTTTCACATTTGTCCCAGCAAACATGGCAACACTGGTATTCATTAAAACATAAAATAACAAATCTTAGAGTGTTATGATTTCCTTGAATTTTTAAGTAATTCTCTGATCAATGCCAAGTTTATTGGCAATTCTTTTTAAAAAATGATTTGTCTTTATCAAGTTTCTCTGAAGTTCTGAACATATTTTCAGAAAAAATTACCTAGTACTAATTTTACTGACTTGTAATTAAATAATGTTATTAAATTAATAAGCACTACTGGCATAAACAGGTTTAAAAATATAACTGATTCATAGTTAGCTTACAGCTCAGCTTATATGAAAGAGAATACTTGTATAAACAGTAGCTGACTTTTTAAAAAAAGAAATTGAACCATCACCTCACACCTTACTCAGAAATCAATTTCCAATAGATTGTAAACTTTTTTTTAGAAAATGATAAAACAGAATATCTGTATAACTTCTGAAGTGGAATGAATTTTTTAAATAATAGCTTACTAACATCCTTCAGTATATCATGGGCAGTATATTTTGTGTAGGGAATGGAAAGCTTAGGTTTGCCCATCAGTAATTTTCTTAAGTAGAAGTTTGCTAAGAGAGTGTCTACTGTATTTTAGCTTGAGTATATTTTATCCCACAAAAGTATTCTTATTACCATTTTCTTAGCTCATACCTATTAAAATTTACTAATTTATTTAATAGTTTCTTTTTTACATTGATTCTTATATCCTGACTCATTCCTTCAAGATGTAGTTTCATTCTTGGTAAAGTACATCCTTTAATAGTTCTTTCAGAGATGTTATTTCTAGCTTCTGTGAAGTAATCTCTAGTTTTGCATGTCTAAAAACATCGTTTTTTCCCACTCATTCTTGGATGGTAATTTAGCTGGGTATAGATCACAAGATTGAAAGCTGTTTTTTATGTTTTAAAGAAATTATTTGATTGTGTTCTGATATTTGTTGCAGCTGATGAGCACAGTGCTCTTACTCTGATTAGCTTTCCTTCGTAGGTAATCTCTTTCCTTTCTAGTAGCCTACATGATTTGGTCTTCATCTTTGATTTTCTCTATAATTCATCTACATGTATATTTGTTTTTGTATATTATGCTTAGAATTTGGTATGCTTTATAAACCAAGGACTCATGTCATCAATTCTGGAAAATACTGGCATTTCTTTAATAATATTACCTTTCGCCTATTTCTCAAATTTTTTTTCTCCTGAAATTCCTGTAAAATATATTTTGGGGTTTTTTTTCCATCCCTGGTTAATATATTCTGTCTCCTCAGTTTCTTAACTTCCTTTCCATATTTTTCTTCCCTTTCTTTATATTACTTCATGCTTTAATTAGATCTTCCTTCCAATTTAGTATTTCTCTTTTACACTTTATTATTTTAATCCATCAATTGAAATTTTACTCCAATAACTACATTTTCTGTTTTATAAGCTTCTTCTTTGAAATGTATGGGGAACTGCAATGCAGCATGTCTCATAAAGTTGAATTCCTGCAAGAGCTCTAAGGTCTGTGAACCCTTTTGTTCCTTCCATAATATCATCCTCTTGCCTTATGATTTCTGTGCCTTCATTTATCTCTTTGAATATTTTAAACATAACTGAATGACTCTCTTGTTTATGGAAGTGTTTCTCTGTCTTGATGGTTTGTTTCCCTGTTATGTTCTTAGTTTCTAACTTCAAAGTCATCTTCCAAGGAAGTTGTTTTCAGAGGAGTTCTATGTCCTCTCGATGGTCAAGTAGTCCCTGTGGAGCTGTTTTATGCTGGCCCCAGGCTGAGGACCCATGGGCCTTGCCAATTGCAGAGAAGTTTTTAGGTGAACTGCACTGGACACAGTGTTTCTGCCTCCTGTCAAGATTCCTCGAATTTGACTAAGACCCCAGCAGAGGGCCTCTGTGGTCCCAGGTATACTTTGCTTTTTCTTTGCTTTCCTGGGTCCTTCAGTGCCCCTTGGAAGCAGACCTGTGGTCACAGTCAGTCTGGGAACAGCGCAGTCCTGCTTCTGAAACACACTCTCCCTTCACCTGCCCTTCTAGCCTCTGACGTTCCTGCGCGGCCCACCTGTGTTCACCTTTGCAGTCTCTCGGCCTTTCCTAGGTCTGTTGCCGCCTTTCCTGAGCAGCGGTGTGGACGAGTGAGAGCCCCTGGGCTTTGAGAACAAGCCAATACCTGGTAAGCCCAGGTCACAAACAGGCAGTGGCCACATGGGTTAGTGGATTTTCAGCTGACCCCTGCCCTCGGGGACTCTGGTAACCTCAGGTGCCCCAATGGCTCCATAGCCCCTGGTCACATTTCATCCTAACCGCCATGTGACCCCATTTCTGTCCACATCATCCAACCCAAAATGAGACCCATAGAGGACTCTGATTTTTCACCCCTCACCGTAAAGCTGGACCTCCACTAGGGACCAACCCAGAGCTCCTCTCCAAGGGGTCCTGAGAACAAGAGTGTTAGGGTCTGGCCCTTGGTCCCTCTGCAGTCTCCTTCCACCTCCATGACATTTCACCTGCATCTCCTGTTCCTTCCCTCACCCCCTCTGCTCACACCACATTCCAGGGCCCCCAAAGCCTGACTTCCAGGAGTCCCAGCCGACCTGCAACTGCACAGGTATGTGGCACTGTGTCTGCCACCTGTCATCATAGTGACTGCTGTGGTTGCCTAGGGATCGTGTCCCTGATGCATCAGGGAGCAGGAGCACTCTTTCAAGCCATTGGATGGATAGTCCCTGGATCCCAAGATTGCTGGAGGGCCAAATGGGCTGAAGGAACCTCGTCGATGCACTGCTGGATCCATCACCGCCTCACGGGTGTGTACGTAAGTCTCCCCAAATGGTTGTGGGCCCTGTGACGTGGAGGTCTTGACTGCCTGTGTGTGCATGGGCTACTCTGTTTTTGATGGTGCTTCTTTGTTGGGGGACCAAACACCCTAGCCTCAGGAGCAGCCTTTAGGCATGTGTGTTGTGTGTGTGTGTGTGTGTGTGTGTGTGTGTATGCGTGTTGTCTGTTGTTTGTGTTTGGTGCTCGGTGGGAGGAATATGTCTCATGTGCTGCAGGAGGGCTTCTTTTGAGCCAGCTTTCCCTCTGGTGAGCCCCTCCTGTGCTTCCACTCGGGCTGTGTGGCCCGGGGAAATCTGTCATTTTTGTGGTTCCTGCTTAGGTTTGTGAAGGCCTTGGTGGGTTGGGGGACTGACTCAGAACAGGAGGAGGTAGGTATCAGCTCCCCACTGGGAGGGACCACTTTTCCCAACATAAGAGGACCACATCGCAGTTGACAGAAACCCCAGGAAAAACTCATGCTGGACATGCAGGAGAGGTGGAGACCGATGTCAAAGAAGGTCCCCATTCCTCTTTTCCTCTGGTGGTCACATCTCTCCTCCTCATGGTTTGAGGAGCAGAGCATAGGGACAGGGACCATTGGGACCATTGGGCTTGAGGGAAGTATAAGCTCCTTGCCAATGACAAATTCGATGCTAATAAACCATGGCTTGCAGTGGCATCACAATTAATCAAAATGTCACCTGTGGTTGTTTGTGATACAGTACCAATTGAAGAAAGTGCCTTGGGGCTCAAGTGGCTGATTCAATTCACAATTATGACAATAATGATGACTCTAAGTAGTAGATATGAAATGAATTCTTTAGAGTGCATTTCAATGCTCACAGAGAGAAAAATGACAAATTCAAGTCCATTGACTCTCAGCTCAAATCATGGTGTGAGATCCAGAGGGCTTCCATAAAAGCCCTGAAGGAATCTTTTATTTCTTGTAGACACAGGGCAGACATTGCTGAAAATCAAACACAAAATTCAATTGTGTGGGTTGCTAAAGTGCAACAATCAGCTGAATTCACAGTCTAAGTTTCTTACTTGAAATTTTAGATACTGAGTAAAAATAGGATCCTAAGACTTGGAACAGGGAAGGCTAAATTCACATCAGAAATAGAGGCCAGAAGACAATAGAATATCAGTAAGTGTGAAAAGAAAAAACTATCCACCCAGAATTCTTTTTTTTTCCCTCTCTTTTTTGAGATAGGGTCTGACTCTGTTGCCCAGCCTACTAGAGTACAGTGGTGTCTTCATAGTCACTAAAACTTCAAACTGCTAGGCTCAAGCAATCTTGCTGCTTCAGCCTCCTGAGTAGCTGGGACAGGCATTTGCCACCACACCCAACTAATTTTTCTATTTTTGTAAAGATGGGGTCTTACTATGTTGCCCAGGCTGGTCTTGAGCTCCTGACCTCAAGTGATCATCTTGCCTCAGCCTCCCAAAGTGCTAGGATTTTAGGTGTGAGCCACTCTGCCCAGCCCTCCACCCAGAATTCCGTATCCAGAAAAAACATTCTTCAAAAATTAAAACCAAAAAAAAGATATTTTCACGGGAAAAAAACCTGAGAGGAATGATCAAGCTTAAGGGAATTGATAGCATATGAAAACTCAGGCCTATGGGTGCCTTAGTCCATTTTCTGTTGCTACAACTGAATATCACAGACTGGGTAATTTATAAAGAATAGAGTTTTATGGAGCTTATGGTTCTGGAGGCTGGGAAGTCCAAGAGCATGACACCAGCATCTAGTGAGGGCCTTCCTGCTGCATCATGACGTGGCAGGAGGCATTACCTGGTGAGACAGAGCAAGTGTGGGTGTTGGCTCAGGTCTCTCTTCCTATTCTTATAAAGCTACCAGTCCCATCACAGAGGCCCCACCCTGATGAATTTATCTAATCCTAATTCACTCCCACAGGCCACACCTCCAATCAACATATGAATTTGAGGATAAAGTTTTCAAAACAAGAAATTTGGGAGACAAACCATAAAAATGGGAAAGAATAAAAAGCAGAAAAAATGGGAAATTTGTGTGTAAATATAAAAAACACATGTGTTTTCTTTTTTAATTTTGTAAAGGACATATGACTGTTAAAAGCAAATATTAAAGCATTATATTCTGGAGCTTATATGATGCAAAATGTATGACAACAAAATCACAAAAGATGAGTGGTGACAACTGGAACTCTCCTGTTACAAGGTTCTCATCTTTTACTTGAAGCGGTTCTGAATTACTTCCCAGTAGATCATGAAGGATACTGCAGCTCGGAGCGGCGATCAGGACAGGACGCGGGGGCGGGCGTCGGCGCCGACAGCCACCCGAGGGCGCCCAGGGAGCGCGCGGCCCGCAGCCCCGCACCGCCCCGCAGAGCATGGGGCGCGCCGCGGCCGCCTGAAGCCAGGCCAGCCGGGCCACTCGCAGGCTGCCGCGGGCTCTCGCCGGGCTGGCCCAGGCAGGAGGGCAGTAGCGGACACCGAGCTTCCCGGGACCGATAGGAGGCCTGGAGATGTCCTGTCTGCGCCGCCTCCTGCTCAGATACCTGTTCCCGGCCCTCCTGCTTCACGGGCTGGGAGAAGGGTCTGCCCTCCTTCATCCAGACGGCAGATCCCATCCTAGGTCCTTAGAGAAAAGTGCCTGGAGGGTTTCAAGGAGTCACAGTGCCATGACATGTTGAAACATCTCCACAATGGCACACGGATCACTGTGCAGATGCCGCCTGCCATTGAGGGCCGCTGGGTCTCCATGGGCTGTGAAGTGAGGTCAGGCCCAGAGTACGTCACAAGGTCTCACACATTCTACCACAGTAACACCCTCAAGGCCCACCAGTTTTATTATGGCAGCAAACGCTGCACAAACCGCACCGACACGCTCATCATCCCGGGCAAGATCCGCCTCCGCCAGGCCTCCTGGATCATCCGAGGGGGCACCGAAGCCGACTCCCAGCTGCACAACGTCCAGGTTATCTGCCACACGGAGGCGGCGGCAGAGAAGCTCAGCAGGCTGGGGAACCGCACCTGCCCGGGCTTCCTCAAAGCCCGCGGCCCCTGGGTGCAGGACGTGGCCTAGCCCTGTGGCGGGAGGAGAACGGCCGCGAGTGCACCAAGGCCTGAACTTTGCCGTGCACGAGCTCCAGCTCATCAGGGTGGAGAAGCGGTACCTGCACCACAACCTGGACCACCTTGCCGAGGAGCTCGTCCCTGGCGACATTCACACCGACGCCACCCAGAAGTTGTTCCACCGTCCGTGCAGTTACTAGCCCCGCTGCGAAATGCCAAGTGAATCACATGAAGGTCACCCCCATGGATGCGGCCACAGCCTCGCTCCACAACGTCTTCCACGGGAATGAGTGGGGTGCTGAGGGCTCCTGGCAGCTGGGCCTCCAGCAGGATGTGACGCACACCAAGGGCTGCGTGGCCCTGGGAATCAAACTACCTCACTTGGAGTATGAGAGCTTCAAAATGCAGCAGGATGCCCGGGGGCGCTATCTGCTGTTCAACAGCCAGAGGCCCGGCGACGGCTCCAGCCCCGACCGGCCAGAGACGAGAGCCACATCCCACCAGATGCCCCTGGTCCAGCGTAACTCCTTCTCGCCCAGAGCTGAAGACCTCTCGGAAGCCGGCGGAAGCCGCCTGTATGGCCCGGCCCCGCGCGCGGCACCTGGGCCCTGCTGCCCTCTGGGCTCGCCTGCCTGTTGGCTCTGCCGCAGTGGAACATCCTCATAAGTTTTTAGAAAGTTATGTTTTTACAAGCCAGGATTCCTCACAACTTACAGATTTTCTTTACCAAAAGAAAGGACATTTATTCGTTTGATGCACTTGAGTGTCCGAGAACCGTGGTTCCCTTTCTCCTCTCCCTCCCTCTGTGAGAGCCGGTCTCCCCTGGACCCCCAAGAACAGAAAGACAGAATCGCTGAGGCTGCAATAACACAAAGGAGTTTATTGACTAGCTCGAGCTAGGGTCCAAGCCCCGAGCACCAACGCAGTGGTCTCTTTTCCTGGGCAAGGACCCCGCACAGCGAGGTGCATGTCTTTTATACTCTTTGCTGTAGCCTGTTACAGTCAGTTGTCTCAGATAAGAGGGTTGCCCGAAAACACACACACACACCCTGCAGCTGTTCTGTGCTGATCATGCCTTGGCCCCTTTATCAGGAAGTTACTTGCGGTCACCTCCCTAGGGCCTTCAAAGTCTGCACCGAAACTAGGCTATTAGCCGAAAGCAAATTATTCCTGCCTTTCACCTCCCTATCCTAAATCATGAACAGCCAGTGTTTGAAGTTTCTGCTTTGATCTCCTTCCAGCCAGATCCCTGGCCTGAGCCACTTGGCAGCAGTAATTGCACTTTAAGACAGCAGAGAGTTTTGGGCTAGCGTGTTGGGTAGCAGGGCTGGGAGCGAGGGGCTCTCATTTTTTTCCTCTTTATTATATTTGAGTTGAACTTAGAAGAAACAAATATCAAGCTACAGCTTTTCCTGCCCTTTTACTGTGGTTGCATCCTGTCCTGAAACTGCTTTACTCTCTGAGTTGTATACGCTGGAATTCGATGCAGAGTTGATCTGTGATGGGGATCCAGACACCTTTTATTAACAAGAGACGTGGTGTAGATATGTACATATGAAGACAAATGGCTGAACCACCTTCACAACCTCTATACAAAACAGGAGAGAATCAAGCTTTCATTTCAGAAAGGTTGAGTGGAAAAGTATCTGTAAAGTTTCAAAGTAATTTAAGCTAAAAAAAATCTAGGGAGTAGGGAAGACTTTTCAAAGAATGGTTGAAAGACCCAGAAACATAAAATAGAAGATAAAAGATTGATAGACCAAAATATATAAAAATTGAAATTTTATGCATAGTTATAAAACTGCATAAAGTCAAAAGACATAGCAATATAAGGTAAATATAGAAATTACAAGGAAATATATTCAGCAAAAGCTTGGAAACAATCTATTGACAAAAGACTGTGAAATTATGATGAATTCATTTGTTCAATATCAAGCAGCTGATATACCAAGGTAGTTCCCTATAAACAGATATGGGAAAAATTAAGATATAGAAAGAAAAAAGGAAAACATATACTGGGGAAAGGACTCTCCATTCAATAAATGGTGCTGGGAAAACTTGATAGGCACATGTGGAAAAAAAAAAAAAAACCTAAACTGGATCCTTATCTCTCACTATATACAAAAATTAACACAAGATGGGTAAGATGTAAACGTAAGACCTGAAACCATAAAAATTCTAGAAGAAAACATAGGAAAAATTATTCTGGACATTGGCCTAGGCAAAGAGTTTATGCCTAAGACCCCAAGAGCATATACAGCTACAAAAATAGTATTTAACTAAACTAAAATGTTTCTACACAGTAAAGGAAATAATCAACAGAGTAAACAGATAACCTACAGAATAGAAGAATATATTCACAAACTATATGTGCAAGAAAGGGCTAATATCCAGAACTTAAACAGATCAATAAGAAAAAAACAAACAAAAAAAAAAAACAACTCCATCAAAAAGTGGGCAAAAGACAGGAACAGATTTTTTCAAAAGAAGATAGACAAATGGCTAACATATGAAAAAATATTCAATATCACTAATCATCAGAGAAATGCAAATTAAAACCACAATGAGATAACAACTTAGCCCTGTCAGAATGGCCATTATTTAAAAGTCAGAAAATAGATGTTGGCATGGATGCGGTGAAAAGGGAATGCTTATACACTGTTGGTGGGAATATAAATTAGTACAGCCTCTATGAAAAAAAAATATGGAGATTCCTCAGAGAACTAAATGTAGACCTACCATCCAATCCAGCAATTCCACTACTGGGTATCTACTCAAAGTAAAATTAGTCATTTTATAAAAAAGACACCTACACCGAATGTTTATCACAGCACAATTCACAATTGCAAAGATATGGAATCAATCTAAGTGCCCATCAATTGATGAGTGGATAAAGAAAATATGGCATATACATATACCATGGAGTACTGGTCAGCCATAAAAAGGAATGAAATAGTGTCTTTTGTGGCAACTTGGATTGAACTAGAGACCATTATCCTAAGTGAAGTATCTCAGGAATGGAAGAACAAATGCCACATGTTTTCACATATGAGTGGGAGTTAAATGAGGGACATATATATTCATAAAGCAGTGCAATAGACATTGAAAACTAAACAGGGGGAGGTGGGGAGGGGGTGAGGGATAAAAATCTACCTATCAGGTACAATGTACACTATTCTCATGACAGGTACACTAAAAGCTCTCACTTAGGCATTATATAATTCATTCATGTAACAAAAAACACTTGTACTCCTAAATCTTCTGGAATAAAAAAAAGAAAAAGAAAAAAAGGACACAAGATAGAATAGTATATATAACACACTACTCGCTATGTATGTAGTTGTCTACATATATGATTTTGATATTTATAGGTATATCTTTATATGCATAGACTATCTGTGATAGTACAAATAAGAAACTGGTAATGAGTGTTTCTGGGAAGGAGTTCTGGAGAGACACTAGATTGCTGAAGATTGGGGTAGGGGTAGTAAGAAGATAGGCATGTTTAAGTAAATTCTCTTTACTACATTTCATATTTGGAACTAAGCAAGTGTTTTACATAATCAAAATTAGTTAATATTTTAAAGAACTTACGTGAGAATTTTTAATGGGGATTAAGAATTTTACATCTATATATTCAGTTGTGCTTCTCCCTGCAGGAAGTTGTTTCTAAGTGAGGTCCTATGCAAACCCACAGATATCATAATAGCATTTTACCATCTATTTGCAAAACACGCTATTAGGGTGTGCAATATTTATGAATAAATGCCCTTTGTACTATAAAATAGTACAATACTTTAATATTGTTTTCATCTTTGATTTAGTATTTAACTAGTTCAAATTAGGAACAAATTTTGTGAGAGCCAGAACCCAGATTCTTCATTTTTAAAACAGTGCTTAACTGGGTTCAGAGCTTGGCATTCAACATTCAGTAACATTTATATATATAATATAGAATCATAGAATTTCACAACTGAATAAGACTTCAGATATTAGGTCAGTCTAATATGCTTCCTTCATTTTACAGAAGAAGAAATGGATATTTGAATAGTGTAAATATGGGTAAAGATACACACAAGTCAGTAGCCAAGTGGGACTGAATCTTTCCAGATCCAGTCTTTACTCTCTATGCTGTACTAAATCAACCCACTCCTGGTTCCATTACCATAAAACAAGGGAGACTAGTTAAAAGACAAGAAGATCAGACTATCTTCACAGGCTTTTACTTAAAATGAATCTTTAAACTTGAGCAAGAGGGAGACCCCATCTTTATAGAAAAGAACAGAAAAATTAGCCAGGTGTGGTGGCATGCGGCTATAGTCCCAACTACTTGGGAGGCAGGAAGATAGCTAGAGCCCAGGAGTCTGAGGTTGCAGTGAGCTATGATGACCCCACTGCACTCTACCCTGGAGACAGAGAGAGAAAAAGAAAAAAAGACAGAGACCATGACACTAGAAAAAAAGTAAGTACTCACTATTTGATGCCTATAAGAAATCCATTTTAAATATAATGACACAGATAAGTTAAAAGTTAAAAGATATGTCATATAAAAGCTAATCATAATAAATCTGGAGATATATTACTATGTTAATTATTAACAGTGAAAATTATCAATTATAAATTAATGTCACACCAAGTAGACTTAAGAACAGGAAATCTCATCTAGGAAAAAGACAAAAATTATGCATATAGTAAAGAAGATGCGTTTTCAGTGAGCTCATGCTGTATGTATTCACCTCTCTATTAAACCCTGGTCTTAGGGAAAGACTGAAAAATGCATTCATTGTAAGCTGAGCATGGACCCTTCTCTACAGATATATGTTTTAGCAGTAGGCAAAGAAATGATCAATTGATTCTGGCATCTCAGGGTGCTGAGCAAGCATGGAGTAGGCTGAGAAGAGAAACTTTCCAGCCCAGTATCATACCTCTGAATAATAAGGCAAGCCTAGCCTATCCCACACCATTTAATGCTACATTTTTTTTTATTTAACAGTACCACAAATCACCAGTTATAAAGCTTGAAGTCATGCTGGTTGGCTAGTTTTCACAGAAGGCAGCTTTACTGACATTAACAGCTCCATTTCTTACCACCATCTGTCAAACCATCTGAGCAGTAGCTGACAGGCAGTGTGCCAGGAAGGCTCCTGGCAGATACATACGCTGGAAGCATTCAGCAGGTCGGTTTTCATGGTGAATGACAAAGCTGTCATTTGGGAATCTAAATTCCTCTGCCTAAACACCACCTACCAACCTAGCCTTATTTTAGTTTAATGTTTTCCAATAAGGCCATTTTTCTCATTGGCCCATAAACATGGTTTCTCACCCCCACGTCAGTCATGATCTCTTCACCTATGATGCCTCACATATTCACATCCAAATCCTACCAGTCCTTGAGGGCTTAAGTCCCACATTCTTCATGAAGACTTCACAACTAGAAGTTCTGATAGCAGTGCTCCAAATGCCATGTCTGAAAACTATTTTAGTGTTTCCTCTAAATTCTAATATCTCTAAATTCTAATTATTTGCCACAGGATTATTGTCTATTGTTTAGTGTGGTTTTCTGTATATTCCTCGTTTTATATCAAAGGACACTAAGTGTCATAAAGGCAAGCATCAGGTCCTTCTTATTCATCTGCTCATTCAACTAACCTTTAGTAAATGTCTACTGCCGCCAGGCCCTGTGCTAGCTACCAGGAATATAAACATAACAATGGCCCTATTTTCAAAGGACTTAGATTCTATACTTTTTGTTTTGAAGTCTTCTTAATTCTTTTGTATTCATCACAGCGGCTGCTATAACGTTAAAACATAATGATTAATCAAATATTTGCCAATTAATTGAACAAGAATATCTTTAAGTTTAAAAAAATAACGACTGTATTCTGTAGTTAACACCCCTTTTCAGAAGAATAGCTATGTGGGCATATGCTTTTTACACTTAGGACATTTGCAAAACAAAAGATGTACTTGATTTGCCAACTGGAAGAAATAAATAACTGTAGAAATTGTAGTCTTCAAAGCTTTTCTTCAATATAAAGATTGGAGATCACTGATTTTACAAAACACAATTGTAAATAATCATTTCATACCTCAAATGTCCACACTTTTATATTTAACAAGCCAAAGGTGTTATGTTTCTTTTGCTCACAATCAAATAAGATCTGTACTTTCATTCCCAAAATTTTTAGTGCAATGAGGAGTGTGATCAATAAAACTTAAGATCAGTAGTAAAAATATTCTCTATAGTAGTTCGGTGAAAAGGTATTTTCTAGTGATGAGATACAACAGATAATATTTTTCCATTTTCAAACACTTAATCCTCACTACATCCCTGAAAAAAGGAGGTAAATGATATTATTGACATTTTACAGAAGTAGATAGTAAATTCTTTTAAAAATTTCTTAGGGGCAGAGAGCTATAATGTCAGAGTTGTGACTACAATGTATTTTGAAATTCTAGCCAAAGCAGCTTAAAATCTCATTTCCCTTCAAAAGTATAAAATGTCAGTAAGGTTTATCTATAATACATTACTGTGATTTTATTATTCCTTATTCAAGCTACAATTCTTTAAAGACAAGTCTGTTTTAGTTCATTTCACCCATCACAAGAATTTAAATACATACCTATGTAAATAACTTTAACTGCAATGTCCCCTCCCTGCCACCAACACTGGTAATGACTTCCATGGCCTACTTCTATAAGGAGTGGACCTCTATCATTTCTATCAATAGCAAAGCTAATACAAAAAGTGATCTCTAACATTATTTTGCTCTATGAAAAACTATTAAAAAAACACAAAACAGTAAAAAGTACCCATGTTCCATAAATTCTATTTTAGAGTGTAATGACATCAATGCAAAGGTTTAATGGGTTTGCACTACAGCAAAACATTTGATACGTCCTGGCAGAATTTTACCTACTGCACCAGCATAAAAAAAAAAAAAAAGCAAAAAATTACAATGAGTTATTTTAAGTGATTTCCAAGGACGAGCCTGGGTATATTCAATACTCATTCACTTAAAATAAATTAGACATTCTACCTTTCTACAGGCTAATTAGATCCATGATCTGATAACACAGAATGCCATGGCTGCCTAAGCTGCTGGTAAGATATGGGGAGATCTGAACACCTTTGCTACCTAAGTAGAAGGAAAATGGTAAAACTGTTCACTTGGCTCACATCTCATAACCTGACTTCCAGCGATGTTAAAAATTGTTGCTGCAATAATTTTGAAAACAATGTAGTCTAAAAAACAGGGGATAGATTCACTTAACCCTAAAATATAGAATATTTACAATATCACATCCCATTTACCAATTCAATTAGAAATGTCTTCTTTAGTTTTTTTCTCCTACAAAGCACTAGGCTTAAAAAGGGAAGATCTAGGTTCAAAATCCTAACACATTTGCACTTGTGTGACTTGAGAAAGTGATTTAACTTTCATGTATTATTTCCACATCTGTGAAAAATGAACTACAGAATATTATATAAATAGAGACTTTTCTAGAAGGTACTGTCTTTATTTCCCCATCAGAAAAAAAAAAAAAACAAATACTCCTTCAAATGGAAAATATATGCCAATGTATTTCAAACACTAAACCTGTAGGTATTGAATTACTCAAAGTGCATGTAAGAGATAAACATATATACTATATATTTAGTAACTAACAGTTAATATATTAAATATATTTAATAAATATAAGAAAAATATAGAAATGATTTGATACATAAATGTGTTTAATATGCAAATATATTTCATGTATATTTAATAAGTATATGTTGACAAATCAAACAGATCTATATATAATGTTTGAAATATATTTGTACATTTTTCCATATGTACATTTTGGTTTTAGAAATATTCCCCACAACACAAGAAAAGGCAAACTAATCAATCATGATAAAGGCAGATTAGTGGTTGCCTGGGGATAGAGCAGAGAATAGAGAACAGGAAGGAGGGATTATAAAGAGGTATGAAGAAACTTTTGAAGGTGATAGGTAAGTTTATACTATCCTGATTTTAGTGTAGTGATGGTTTCCCAGGTGAATGCGTATGTCATAACTGATTACCTGTAAAGTTTATATATGGTCGCTTTATTTTATGTCAACGATATCTGGGCAAATAAATAAACAAACAAATAAACAGGGCCAGGCATGTTTAATCTTAGAATTTTGGGAGGCCAAGGCAGGAGGATTGCTTGAGGCCAAGAGTTCAAGGCCAGCTTGAGCAACACGGTGAGACTCCATCTCCACAAAAAATAAAAAATGAATAAAAAATTAGTTAGGTGGTGTGTGCACCTATAATCCCAGCTACTCAGGAGGCTGAGGTGGGAAGATTGCTTAAGCCCAGGAGTTTGAAGTTGCAGCGACTTATGATCATGCCACTGCACTCTAGGCCCAGGCAACAGAGTGAGACCCTGTCTCAAAGAAAAAAGAAAGATTTAAAACAATTCTCCACAGTTGTATACCCACATTTAATGTCTAGCATTTTAGAATGTGTGCAATGCATATGAGGCCTCTAACTATTCTGTTTATCATATTTTAGTCTTGGTAGTATTTTCACTGTGAAATAAATACAGTCTTTACTACTGAT